>NC_089259.1:39131390-39434420 GCF_963930625.1 Muntiacus reevesi | reverse complement strand
AGAGTCCCTTGGACTGCAAGGAGATCCAACCAGTCCATCCTAAAGGACATCAGTCCTGAATAGTCATTGGAAGGACTGATGCTGAAGCTGAAACTACAATATTTTGGCCACCTGATGTGAAGAACTGACTCACTTGAAAAAACCCTGATGCTGGGAAAGATTGAAGGCAGGAAGAGAAGGGGACGACAGAGGATGAGATGGTTTGATATCATCACTGACTCAATGAATATGAGTTTGAGTAAACTCCGGAAGTTGGTGATGAACAGGGAGGCCTGGTTACTGCAGTCCATGAGGTCGCAAGGAGTCAGACATGACTGAATGACTGAACTGAATTGATCAATAATCTTAATGTGGAGCCAGGTTGGAAACCATCAGTCTTGATTTTGGCTTGTTACAAATCCTAATTTCCTAACTACTTAATATTAGAATTGTATTTAAGGAAAATGAACCCATTTTGTTACTTACTTTGGCTTCATCCTTGATACATTCCTTTCTACCCTTAGTAAAATAATTTGAATAATGTGTGGAGCTTAAAGCTAGCTTTTTTTTTTTTTTTAATCACTTGAGTTTAATTCAATGACCAGGACAGTACCAAAAAGAATGGTTCTCTTCTTTCCCTTTCTTTGGCCTCTAGTCTTGCTGCCAGGTCATCCTTATTTCTCAAGCAAAAAATTACCCCAAATCATTCCAAAGGAAGGAAGTGAAGTAAAATCAGATAATTTATTGTTCTTATTCCAGGCCCACTAAAAAATCCAGATACAAACCAAAAGGAAATATATAGGCATCTCAAATTTTTAAGACAAGAATAGCATTTATATTTCCTATCCTACCAAAGAAGAAATTGCATGAGTAACTTACTAATCACATTATAGTGAGCATGGATTAGCAGCATAAGATGAGTTTGAGTTAAAACTAACATGTGAAAATGTAACCAAATGATGAAAATTAGTAAAGTGAAAGTAACTGTCAGCTCTTAAAATGCATATACACTTTCATGAAGTTACAAATAACGATCAGTAACTAATATTAATACTTTATTTATGCACATAATCAGCATTTAATAAATATTCATGATGTGAATGAACATAAACTTGAATATTAGTCAGCAGAATATCAATTCAGTAGTCAGCAAGAATAGCAAACTGAAACATGCATTTACTTCAGATATGTTCTTCACATTCTAACTCTAGCACTTTTTAGGTGAGAAACTATAAGAAAATGCTGAAATCACCAGTTCCTTCCAACTAACTTTTCCAAACTGAATATTGTTTGCAGCTTAAGTAAAATCCAGAAATACAAGTAAAACCATTTTTTGTGACTTGAAAGGTACTTTGCAACATTAAGATATTATTAATTTGCAATAAAATGAATTCCTCAGTAGTAATGAGTTTCAGAGATTTGTACTCTTCTGCATTCTCAACAGAAACTCTACCAATGAGGCAGTTTCTCTCGAAACATTTTTTAACCTAGGTTAAGAACATCAAATTTTAATGTTCACATTTCTTTTATTTAGGGTATAATCCATGCTGATTTTTATTTTTTAAAAGTATTTTGAAATTGTAAAGGAACAAAAACTTATATTGAATTATAAAATATGTCATAATAATAATGCTTAAAATCATGAATGAAAGTACAAGATTTGTGATAAACAACAAATGAGCACATAACTTGCATTCTCATCAAGCATACAATAGTGATAATACACTGTTCTGTGCTATGCTAAGTCGCTTCAGTTATGTCGGACTCTTTGCAACCCTATGGACTGTAACCGCCCAGGCTCCTCTGTAAGGGGATTCTCCAGGCAAGAATACTGGAGTGAGTTGCCATGCCCTCCTCCAGGGGATCTTCCTGACCCAAGGATTGAACCCACACTTGTTACAGTTCTTGCATTGGCAGGCAAGTTCTTTACCACTAGTGGTACTGGGAAGCCCCAGTGGTAATATAAAACATTAAATAATAAGTATTATAGTAAAAAGTGCTTAGGCATCTTTCATAAATTACTACTTTGGTACCACTTTCAAATAGTGATACTTTTCTAATTTTTTTCTTCTTGATTTTCAGTTCTTTTTCATTTTTCTATGTCAGTAACTATCAAAAATGTTATTGGTATTCATTGATAATATTTTCTGATAATAAATCAGATCATTATGATTTGTTCTTCACTACTGAATATAATAAAGAAAAGAAAAAACAGAAAAACCTATGCCCTGTGTACTGATACACAAATAGTCACTAATGATACAGAACCTCAACAGAGTTGAGGTTATGAGTTGAGATCCCTTCAAATATTCTCTCTAAATGTAGTAAAATTAAACTAGTAAAAATGTTAAAAAGATAACTAAAATTTTCAACCATCAGGTAATTAACAAAGTATTTAAAACAATCAGAAAGTATTTTAACATGATTAAAGATGTAAAATATCAAAACTTGGACAAATATAGCTAAACATCAAGGAAATGCACAGACTTAAATATTATGGGTAAAAAAGAAACACTGAAATATAATGAACTAATTTCTATCTCAAAGATATCCTGAGAAAAGGATAGCCTTAAACTCAAATAAACAAAATCAAAGTAACAGCAGAAACTAACTAGATCTTCATAGTTTCACTAATAATTTCTTCTGAATATCTATGGAAGAGTAACATCAGTTCAGCTAACTTTGGTTGCTCAGTTGTGTCTGAATCTTTGTGACTCCATAAGCTGCAGCATGCCAGGCTTCCCTATTGATCAACAACGCCCAGAGTTTGTTCAAACTCATGTCCATTGAGTTGGTGATGCCATCCAACTATCTCATCCTCTGTCGTCGCCTTCTCCTCCTGACTTCAAACTTTCCCAGCATCAGGGTCTTCTCTAAGGAGTCAGTTCTTCACATCAGGTGGTCGAAGTATTGGATCTCCAGCTTCAGCAGCAGTCCTTACAATGAATATTCAGAACTGATTTCCTGGTTTCACCTCCTTGCTATCCAAAGGACTCTCAAGAGTTTTCTCCAACACCACAGTTCAAAAGCATCAATTCTTTGGCACTCAGCTTTCTTTATAGTCCAACTCTCACATCCATTCATGACTACTGGAAATGCAGTAGCTTTGAGTAGATTGATCTTTGTCAATAATGTCTTTGCTTTTTAATATGCTATCTAGGTTGGTCATAGTTTTTCTTCCAAGGAGCAAGCACCTTTTAATCTTATGGCTGCAGTAACCCATCTGCAGTGATTTTGGAGCCCAAAAATATGAAGTCTGACACTGTTTCCACTGTTTCCCCATCTGTCTGCCATGAAGTGATGGGAATGGATGCCATGATATTAATTTTTTGAATGTTGAGTTTTAAGACATTTTTCACTCTCCTCTCTCACTATCATCAGGAGGCTCTTCAGTTCCTCTTCACTTTCTGCCATCAGGGTGGTGTCATCTGCATATCTGAGGTTACTGATATTTCTCCTGGCAATCTTGATTCCAGTTTGTATTTCATCCAGTCTGGCATTTTGCAGGATGTACTCTCCATATAATTTAAATAAGCAGGATGACAATATACAACCTTGATGTAATCCTTTCCCAATGTGGAACCAATCCATTGCTCTATGTCTGGTTTAAACTGTTGCTTCTTGATCTGTATACAGATTTCTCAGGAAATAGGGCAAGTGATCTGGTATTCCCATCTCTTGAAGAACTCTCCACACTTTGTTGTGATCCACACAGTCAAAGGTTTTGCATGGTCATTGAAGCAGAGAAGATGTTTTTCTGGACTTCTCTCACTTTCTATGGTCCAATGGATGTTGGCAATTTGGTCTTTTGTTCTTCTGCCTTTTCTAAATCCAGTTTGAACATCTGGAAGTTCTCAAACATCTGAATTAAATTCACCCATTCTGGTCCATTAGAGTTTACTGATTCCTAAAATGTCCATGCTCACTCTTTTCATCTCCTGTTTGGCCACTCCCAATTTATCTTGATTCATGGACCTAACATTCCATGTTACTATGCAATATTATTCTTACAGCATCGAACTTTACTTCCATCATTTTTTTGTTTGTTTGTTTTGGTTTTGTCTCTTCATTCTTTCTGGAGCTAATTTTTCCACTCTTTTCCAGTAGCATATTGGACACCTACAGATCTTGGGAGTTCATCTTTCAGTGTCATATCTTTTCGGCATGTCCTACTCTTCATGGGGTTCTCAAGGCAAGAATACTGAGGTGGTTTGCCATTCTCTTCTCCAGTGGAGAATAGCATCAATCTTACACAAATTCATCCAGAAACTATTAACAGAAGAAACATTTCACAGATGCTCTTCAGAGTCCATCACAACCTTGAACAATAGTAATAAAAAAAAAGAAAGAAAAACACAAAAGTGTCACAAGAAAAGAAAATTAGAGTCTCTAATCAATTGCATATAAATATCCTAAACAAAATATAAACTCATTAAATCTGGCAATATAAAAAATAATGTTGGTCAAGGGGGATTTATTGTAGAAATTCAAGTGTGGTTAACATTCAAATGTTAACAGATAATATGAATTATTATACTGTCAAATAAATTTAGAAACAATATGAATTTAAAGATGAAGACAAAAATATTTGATTTTTAAAAAAAATGTATTCATTGTATTTCTTTATTTACTTTGACTGTGCTGTGATTTCACTGCTGCACTTTGGTTTTTCTCTAGTTGTGGCAAGCAAGGTCTACTCTCTAGTTGTGGTGCATGGGCTTCTCATTGCATTCGTTCTTTTGCAGAGCACAGGCTCTATAACATGGGCTCAGAAATTAGGGTGCACAGCCTTAGTTGCTCCATGGCATGTTGAATCTTTCTGGACCAGGGATCAAACTTGTGTCCCATGCATTGGCAGGTGGATTCTTTACCACTGGAACACAAAGAAAGTCCAAAAAGATACTTAATTTAACAAAAGTTACCACTCATTTGGGCCTTCGGTGGTGGTTCAGCTGTATAGGATCTCCCTATAGTTCAGGCACTATGGGAGATACGGGTTCAATCCATGGGTCTGGGAGATGTCCTGAATCAGGGCATGGCAACTCACTCCCATATCCTTGCCTATAGAATCTTGTGGACTGAGGAGCCTCGCAATGTACAGTCCATAGGGTCGCAAACAGTCAGACATGACTGAAGAGACAGCACACACACCGCACTCATTTGTAATATATAAATCCTTAACAAATGAGGAATAAAAAGTACCTCATGGAAACATATGAAAAATAACTCTAAAAGTCTTACAGCAAACATCATACTATATGGTGAGATATTAAACACTTTTCTCAGATGATAAATGAGAAAATTATGCCCCTTCTATTAAATATTATACTGGAAGTCTAAGGCAGTGTGATAAGGGAAGAAAATCCTTTTAAAAGTGTTGGATTGGAATAGAAGAAATAAAACTCTGTGTAAAAAGAAAATCTAAAAGCAAATCTATAGCTATACCTCTTGAGGTTCAATATAAATTCTTCCAAGTCTTTCATGGTAAGAACTTTCAGAGCAAAATTACTGACTACATGGCGTAAAGGATACTTGAATGGGTAAATAAACCTTGGGGAATAGAGATAGTGAATAAAGTCAGAGAAATTTGCAGGTTTATCTCCCCTGGAGCCATTTATTTACATTTCAAAGGGTGATTGATTAAAGTGTGTTGCTTTTTTTTTTTTTTTTTTCGTATTCCTAGAGAGACTCTGTAGATCTTCGAAAGATGAGTGACCATGATCCCTTGCAAGCTCACTCTTTTTCAGTCTCTCCCTCTCTCCTTTTCTCTTGAGGGGAGAAGATGTAGCTGTACAAGCTGTCATATATTCAGAATTATGAACTTCAGCTCTCATAATACTGAGGTTCCTCTCCCATACAACTTTCAGTTCAGTCGCTCAGTTGTGTCCTATTCTTTGTGATTGCATGGACTGCAGCACTCCAGGCTTCCCTGTCCATGACCAACTGCAGGAGCCTACTCAAACTCATGTCCATCATGTTGGTGATGCCATCCAACCATCTCATTCTCTATTGTCTCCATCTCCTCCCACCTTCAATCTTTTCCAGCATCAGGGTCTTTTCAGATGAGTTGGTTCTCCACATCATGTGGTCAAAGTATTGGAGTTTCAGCTTCAGCAACAATCCTTCCAATGAATATTCAGGACTGATTTCCTTTAGGATTGGCTGGTTGGATCTCCTTGCAGTCCAAGGGTCTCTCAAGAGTCTTCTCCAACACCACAGTTCAAAAGCATCAATTCTTCAGCACTCAGCTTTCTGAGATATAGTCCAAATCTCACATCCATTCACGGAGAAACCATAACCTTGGCTAGATGAACCTTTGTTGGCAAAGTAATGTCTCTGCTTTTTAATATGCTGTCTAGGTTGGTCATAACTTTTCTTCCAAGGAGCAAGTGTCTTTTAATCTCATGGCTGCAGTCACCATCTGCAGTGATTCTGGGGCCCCTAAAAATATAGTCTGTCACTGTTTCCATTGTTTCTCCATCTATTTGCCATAAAGTGATGGAACCAAATGCCACAATCATAGTTTTCTGAATGTTCAGTTTTTTAGGCCAATTTTTTCACACTTCACTTTCACTTTCATCAAGAGGCCTCTTTAGTTCTTCGTTTTCTGCCATAAGGGTGGTGCCATCTGTGTATCTGAGGTTATTGATATTTCTCCTGGCAATCTTGATTCCTGCTTGTACTTCATCCAGCCTGGAATTTCATAAGACGTACTCTGCATATAAATTAAATAAGCAGGGTGACAATATACAGCCTTGACCTACTCTTTTCCTGATTTGTAGCCAGTCTATTATTCCATGTCCAGTTTAACTGTTGCTTCTTGACCTGCATTCAGATTTCTCAGGAGGCAGGTCAGGTGGTCTGATACTCCTATCTCTTGAATAACTTTTCACAGTTTATTGTGAGCCACACAGTCAAAGGCTATGGTGTAGTCAATAAAGCAAAAATAGATGTTTTTCTAGAACCTTCTTGCTTTTTCAAAGATCCAGTGGATGCTGGTAATTTGATCTCCTGTTCCCTGCCTCTTCTAAATCCAACTTGAACATCTGGAAGTTCATGGTTCACATAATGTTGAAGCCTGTCTTGGAGAATTTTGAGTATTACTCTTTGCTAGTGTGTGAGATGAATGCAATTGTGTGGTAGTGTGAACATTCTTTGGCATTGCCCTTCTTTGTGATTGGAATGAAAACTCACCTTTTCCACTCCTATGACCACTGCTGAATTTCCAGATTTGCTGGCATATTGAGTGTAGCCCTTTCACAGCATCATCTTTTAGCATATCAACCCTGAACATGCACAACTCGACTGATTCACACTAGGTCAACATTTGAGAGAAAATGGGCATGAATAATTGACAATAAAATATGCTGTAAGTAGAAAATTTCCTGTTTCTGATCCAGAACACTCATATTTATTGTCAGAAATAGACTGAATGAGAGAGAAAGAAACCAAGTTATGTAAAAAATTGAATTCAGCTATACTGTTGAGTGCGTGCATGCTAAACCAAGCTCTGTCCATGGGATTCTCCAACAAGAATAATGGAATGTTTGCCATGCCTTCCTCCAGAGAAACTTCCCAACCCAGGGATTGAACCCACATCTCCTGAGTCTCTTGCATTGGCAGATATATAATCAATAAATAAAAATCAATTATGCCTCTACATACCAATGGTAAACTTCGGGTAGAATTTTGATCATATGTAGCATGAAAGTTGTAATGCTTAGGAATATATCTCACAAAAGATATACAATTTTTTGTACAGAAGACTACAAAATGTTTGTGACAGAACAGTTACAAGACTCAAATGAAGGAACAGACATATAGTATGTTCATGTTCTGAAAAACTAAATAGTAAATATCTCATGTCTCTCAATTAATCTATATATTTACTTCAGTCTTAGTCAAAATTCAAGAAGTTTTGGTCAAATTTGATAAATGGATTTTAAATTTACATGGAAAATAACAAGGTTCAAAAGTCCCATGATCTTCAAAGATAACTTTGAAGAGTAAGAAGAGAACCTCTCTACCATCATTTACCATTTATTAAGACTATGAATGACTAAAAATTTCATTTGCAAGAATACAAAGTATAAAGTCTGCAAGAGTCTGAAAATAAATATGAAATATAGCACAAAGCAGAAGTGAACAATGCAGGTTCTGGAAAACAGTGCCCAGATTTTGAATTCAGATTCTGTCATTTGCTAATTTTATGACCTTGGACAAATTGTTAACCCTTCCAAGCCTCAAATTCACTTCACATAAATTGCTGCCAGTCATAGTAGCTACCTCATTAGATTAGATTGTTGTGAGAAATGAATGGATTAAACCATAGAAAGCGTTTTGAGCAGTGTCTGGAACATATTTAGCACCCGATAAACATTAGATATCATTGCTCAAGAAAAGAGGAAATAAGAGCAGTAAGGAAGACTATTGTGATAGGAAAACTGTGGTAAAGGGAAAGAGTCAGACAAGATAATGCAGCGGAGGAAGGCAGACACAGGGCAATGAGTGATCCTGCTGAGCATGATGAATCTTTAGGAATTCAACGTAATTGTACTTGTGGACTAATGTTGACAAAAATTGTCACCAGCCATATCAGTAAACAAAGGACAATGAGGACATCAATCATTAGTCAGTACAGCCACCCTTAACTGTGTACCCTGAAGGAATACAGGATGAAGAAAAGCAGAACACTGTGTTTATGCACCTAGATATTCAAGGTGCATGTCAAAGAAATGTTTTCAAAAGCCCAGACTCCTATATCTTCCCATACACAGAAAAATGCCACATTCATTAACTTGCGATGCCTGGCTTCTTTAGTAGTAATATTTTGATGTTCCAACTATCTGGGTTGGTTGTTTGTTTTTGCATAAACCCCTATATATCCTGGTTCCTGCCTGACATTTTCAGCCCCTAAGAACTATCTGAGAGGTTGTCTCTCAGACTGAAGTCCTCAGTATGTTTTCAAAATAAAACATAATTCTCAAATGTTATGCTGTTGTTTTTTTTTTTAGTCAACACTAATGGAGAGATTCAAGAAGGCAATGCCACACTAAAATATACATTTTAGAAAAGTCTCTGGCTTCTGCATGGAGAACAAAATGTAGCTGAGAAAAACCACAAAGGATACTAGGTAAAAAGTTGTTGCATGCACCGATGTGATACAGGCCTGGGTAAGAGGTTTTCAGTTGAAATAGTGAAATTTGGTTTTAAATAGGCTGTGTTTTGGAACCAGAACTGATAGGATTTGCTGATAGATTAGAAGTGTGTAATGAGTAAAAGAAAGCTGAAGGATCCCCCTGATGTTCTGGTGTTAGCAAAATGTGGAAATGATAGTATTGTTCAGAACAATGGGAAGAAGGAAGGAGATGCAAATATGCAGGAATTGAAATGTAATATCTAGAATATCTTCATATGAGTTGTGCATTTTATACTGAAGTGGGCATGTTTGAAAAGACAGTTAGATACTAAATTTAATATGTAACTCAAGGGACTTTTCCCGGTAACTCAGTGGTAATGGACCTGCCTGCCAATGCAGGAGACTTCTATCCCTTGGTTGCGAAGATCATATGGAGGAGAAAATACAAACCTATTCCAGTATTCTTGCCTGGATAATCCCATGGACAGAGGAGCCTGGCAGGCTGCAGTCCACTGGATCACAAAGAGTCAAACACAACTGAGCACGCAAGCACAATCAAATACCTCAAAGGAGAGATTAATAGTAGAGATAGAGATCTATGTGTCAGAGGGATAGATGATATTTAAAATAGCAATAATGTCAATTATGGTTATAGATGTTTAGCTATGTATAACTTCTTCTGGCCAGTCTCCATGCTGGAAACCTTTAGTGTATTATTTCATTCATCAATCAGAAATTACTTGAAGGTATAGATCCTATTTAGTGTCCATTTTAAAATGAGAAAATTAAACCTGGAGCTGGAGTAATCAACACATGAACACACACATACAAAAAATAAGGAACAGAGCTATGATTCAAACAAGTGAGAGTCTGACTAAACGTTTTCTTTTCCAATTATGTTATAATTTTTTTTAATGTCAAATTTCTTCCCTCTAGTGAGACAATTAATAAACATGTGTTTCTAATAGCATATAATTGTTTAAGTTTTCACTGTGTTGTCTCTCATACATTTAACTCATGCCATATCATGCTGCTGCTGCTGCTAAGTCGCTTCAGTCGTGACTGACTCTGTGCAACCCCATAGACAGCAGCCCACCAGGCTCCCCCATCCCTGGGATTCTCCAGGCAAGAACACTGGAGTGGGTTACCATTTCCTTCTCTAATGCATGAAAGTGAAAAGTCAAAGTGAAGTCGCTCAGTCGTGTCTGACTCTTCACAACCCCATGGACTGCAGCCTACCAGGCTCCTCTGTCCACGGGATTTTCCAGGCAAGGGTACTGGAGTGGGGTGCCATTGCCTTCTCCACATATTATGCTAAAAACAGGTAACTCAGTTTGAGACTTGAATCCACGTGACCAGGACTAGAACCTGACTAAAACCCACGGTCTTACAACTGAGATTACACATCTGGTTTCAGGACTTCAGTTTAGGTCCCTGAAGTTCCATACTTTGGCACCTGATGCAAAGGGTTGACTCATTGGAAAAGACCTTGACATTGGGAAAGGTTGAAGACAAAAGAAGGGAGCAACAGAGGATGAGATGCTTAGATAGCACCACAGACTCAATGGATGTGAATTGGAGCAATACTAGAAGATAGTGTAAAATAGAGGAGCTTGACATGCTAGAGTCTATGGAGTTGCAAAAAGTTTGACATGTTAGCAACTGAATAGAAACAGCAAAGTTCTTGTCTCACTGAAGAAAGAATTAAGTGAGAAACAAAAGTAGTAGGTAAGAAGTGGATTTATTTAGGAAGAAACACTCCACAGACAGGATGTGGGTCATCTCGGAGAGAGCAGCCTCAAAGTATGATGTGGTTAGCTTTTATGGGCTGTGTAATTTCATAGGTTAATGAGTGGGAACATTCTTTTAACTATTTTGGGGAAACAGGGGAGATTTCTAGGAATTGAGCCACAGACTGCTTTGTGGTCTTGAGGGTTGATCTCAGAGCCATCATGTTGCCTATGGGTGTATCATTTAGCTTGCTTATGTGTTACAATGAGTGTACATTGAGGCCCAAAGTCTAGTGGAAGTTGATTTGTTTAACACCTTGTAGCTATTTGATTCTAATCAGTTTATGTTGTATCCTCAAGCTATGTCATTTTTTTTTTAAGTTTATGCCCTGCCCTCTTCCCTTCTGTTTCAATACAGGAACATAAATTTTCTTCGAATTATTTTGTATTAAGATAACAATAGTGCCTCCCCACATAAGTTTATGTTGTGATACGACATTGATATTTTACAAACTTATAATGCAGTGGCCATGATTGCTGTGTCTTTAAAGAAGAAAACTGAATGAAGCTTTATTTTTTGTTAAGGAGTCTAATGTAAAGAATGGCAAAACAGCATCAATGGGGGAAAAACATTTATTACACTTACTGAAAGTTTTCTTCCTATGTTATGAAGCACTTAAGATTTTAGCCAGTTGTGCAATGTATAAGAATTTCCTCCTGTGAATGCCTCAGCCTCTCACTTTAAAGCCATCTACTCCCTTTGCAGATTCTCCTTTGTAGTCTCTTTGGCACACATTTTTACTTTGTCTGAATCTCTCCTGCAATTTCTTTTTCCTGTACATAATTGAAGTTTATCTCCACTCTCCTTAATTAAATCAATAGTCAACTATACTTTCTACCAAAAATATTGACCAACCCTGATAAGCTGCAAACAGTTTGGAAAAAAACAAACTTCATACAGCACAACTGTAAGGCCGAAGACCGTCCTCTTCTTTGCCTCTTTACTCTCATCCTCTTCACTTTCTTCCCTGATTTCCACCCCCCCCACCCCCCTTTCTCTAGTCATTCAGGAAAAAAGAGTTTAATCTATGTCTTGGAGGTGAGAGCACGCAGCCAGAGCAAGGTCTGTTGAATAGTCAGTATCCATTCAGGGCTTTTCTGGTACTGAAAGATCCCACCAGGAGCAGAGGAATATAAGCAGATAGGCTGCTGTTAACCCGGAGAAATGATTGTAACCTGGCTATAAGGCTGCCGTTCTAGATGTTAAATCCTTTAGAGAAATACTGCTTCAAGGAGAAGTAACCAGGACACAAACTGCTATAAACACAATGCTTTTATTTTTAAATCTGACGGAACCCTGAGTCTCCCAGGTTTGAATCCCTTATCTAAGCAGGTGTGTTGATTTTATGGAATGATTTCTAGTATATTTTCATGGGCCTGATATATTCACTATTTGGCAGGTTTTACACATACTAGACAGAGCAAGTGGCACATTTCCTATATATATTAACAAAATATTATGAAGCAAATGAATATTTCTTTGAGAATAAAGGGTTACTCTCAAATAGAAAGGTATGTCAAAAATAGTTTTCATTTATGATATTGCAGAGCAATTGTTTTTATTTCAGTTTATCTAGGAAAAAAGTATTTCAGCTCAACTTTTGAATGCTATCATGCATTTGACTTTTATAGAGCTCTCTTAAGCAATGGATAGGTTAATGGGTTGTTTTCAGAGGTATTATATTACAAGTTGTTAATTGTAGAGGAGGGAATTTTTTAAAAATCACCATTCATTTGTGTCCTGCTTCAGAGTGTAAGAAATAAGCCTAATGTTGGGAAAATTTTGTAGGCTTATAGCAAGAGCTATCTGAGATGAAATTTTCTGTCATTTACTAAGTGTATAGTTCTAGGTAAGTCCCTTAATTCTAAATAATAAAAACATATATTTTAAAAGTTTTGGATAATAAGGGAAAACATGATGGACTATATGTTTGTGTCCCCTCAAAATTTGTATGCTGAAATATTCCATAATGAGATGATATCTGGGTGATTTGGAAGGTGATTAGGGTAATAAGGACACAGTCATCAGGAATGAGCTTAGAATCCTCATAATAGAGGCTTCAGAGAGTTCCTTTATCCCTTCTATCATGGGAGTCCTCACTAACTATCCTTTCTAACTAGGAAGTGGGGTATCCTCACCAAAGTCTTCCAGGACTTTGATCTTTAACTTCCCAGTCTCTAGGACCGTGAAAAACACTTTCTTGTTTATAAGTCACCCAGTCTAGGATAATATCTTACAACAGCCCAAACAGACCAAGACAGAGGTTGGTACCAGAAGTTGGTGCTTCTTTAACAAAAACCTAAACATGTGGAGGAGCTGTGGAACTGGGTAATGGGTAGAGAGTGGAAGCTTTTGGAGGTGCATGCTAGCAAAAGCCTACATTGCTATGAATGAACCATTAAAGAGATTCTGGTGAGAGTTCAGTTGGAAAACAAAGAGCTATAGAGATAGCATTAATCTTGGAGAATATCTAAGGAATTCTGAAAAAAAAAAAAGTTTGTAGGAATATGAATAGAAAAGGGCATTCAAATGAACTCTCAGGTGGAAATGAGAGAAATGTTATTCAACGATGGAGGGAAGGTCATTTTTCGTATAAAGTGACAAAGAACTTGAATAGATTGTCATGCTCTAGGGTAGTGAGCAATGAAATTGAATAGTTAGCAAGAAATTTCTAAATGAAATGATAGAAATTTAAACGGGGTGACCTGTTTTCTCTGCAATGCTTATAGCAAAATGAGAGGGGAGAAAGTACTTAAAGATTGAACTGTTCCTCAATAAGGAAGCAAAAAGTAAAGATTTGGAAAATTCTGTTTAGTCATATTGCAAAAACTGAGGGTATGTCCAAACAGTTGTTTGACAAGGAGACTAGTCAGCCATCTCAACTAAAGCCAGCAGCTGTTGCTCAAGACAATTATTGTTGGTTATAAACTATCCAGTATAGCGAGGTTTGTTATAGCAACCTGAACCAATTAAGATAGTAATATATCTATCATATGACATACAGCAAGCATTCAACTTATGGTATCTCTCTCATCATTACCATTACCATATAGCAGTAACTATATTCACATATTACTTGTCCAATTGCTTTTCATCACATATCACAATATATATTATGATATCATGACACAGTTCTCAGAATATTTTGAAACAGAGCTTTTCAGTAAGATATTGAAATCAACAAATCTCCATACAATCCCCAGTCTAAAAATCAGGAGAAGCCACATTGATAAAAATCAGGTAAGTGTCTGGCAAACCAGACTATGAATCCCAATGGCATAATCAGCCTTGAAGTTTATGTCCTTAGGACTTTCTCCCAAATGAGTCACTGCCTTGAGCAGATGAATATTGTATCAGTTCAGTGCAGTCGCTCAGTCTTGTCTAACTCTTTGCGACCCCATGGACTGCAGCACGCCAGGCCTCCCTGTCCATCACCAACCCCCGGAGCTTACTCAAACTCATGCCCATCGAGTCGGTGGTGCCATCCAACCATCTTGTCCTCTCTTGTCCCCTTCTCCTCCTGTCTTCAGTCTCTCCCAGCATCAGGGTCTTTTCCAATGAGTCGGTTCTTTGCATCAAGTCACCAAAGTATTGGAGTTTCAGCTTCAGCATCAGTCCTTCCAATGAATATCCATGACTGATTTCCTTTAGGATGGACTGGTTGAATCTCCTTGCAGTCCAAGGGATTCTCAAGAGTCTTCTCTAACACCACAGTTCAAAAGCATCAATTATTTAGCACTCAGCTTTCTTTAAAGTCCTACTCTCATACATGACTATTAGAAAAACCATAGCTTAGGTTAGTCGGAACTTTGTTGGCAAAGAAATGTCTCTGCGTTTTAATATGCTGCCTAGGTTGGTTATAGCTTTTCTTCCAAGGACCAAGCAAATGTACTGGTAAGATTTTTGAACTGATAGACTTTGTTGGTCTACCTATGCCTTGTTTAATTTAGGCTCTGTCAGCAGTAGTAGTAACTGGACAAACGGCTTTATGAATAGCATTAATTTTTGGCCTAAGTAATCCAGTCTGGTTAGTGTAAAACATGTAGTACCTATAAGTAACATAATTCACAATATAACTGTTTCTTAAAACTTTCAGAACAACAAAACTCTGAAAACTGATTGGATATGTAGCAATTTAATCTAGCCTACTTTCTTACCTCAAGTAAAAGCACTGTGACTTTGAGATATATGTGGATCTCTTTAAATCATATCCAGTGGACTGTTACACTTGATGATACTAACCTATTATGATACTTGAAATAATTGAAAACTCAGGGATAGGAAAACCCCGTAGCTTTCCACTCAATAAGTCCCAGATACTATGATACATTAGGAAGTAGAAATTTAAGACAGTAAAAAGAAGGAAAAAGGGAAAAATTTTCACTGGTCTTTAGTATCTAAATATCTGTTGAGATTTTAGGAGTTTTTTTGGGCTCATTTCAGTGTGAAAGACAATGATAATTATTCTGAAATATCTCAATTTCAAAAATATTTATGGACTATTTCTGTGGACAAGGAGTTAGTTTCAGTAGACCAAAATTAACACATTATGTGGAATATTTTCTTTTAAAAATGAAATCAAAGTATCTAATTTTAGGGCATTATTTTATACCAGAGTATGTCAAGGCTGTATATTGTCACCCTGCTTATTTACCTATAATGCAGAGTACATCATGAGAAATGCAGGGCTGAATGAGCACAAGCTGGAATCAAGATTGCCGGGAGATATATCAATAACATCAAATGCGCAGATGACAACACCTTTATGTCAGAAAGTGAAGAAGAACTAAAGAGCCTTTTGAAGAAAGTGAAAGAGGTGAGTGAAAATGTTGGCTTAAAGCTCAACATTCAGAAAACTAAGATCATGGCATCTGGTCCCGTCACTTCATGGACAGTAGATGGGGAAACAGTGGCTGACTTTATTTTCGGGCTCCAAAATCACTGCAGATGGTGATTGCAGCCATGAAATTAATAGATGCTTACTCCTTGGAAGGAAAGTTATGGCCAACCTAGACAGCATACTAAAATGCAGAGACATTACTTTTTCAACAAAGGTCCATCTAGTCAAGACTATGGTTTTTCCAGTAGTCATGTATGGATGTGAGAGTTAGACTATAAAGCATCAGTTGGACTTTCTTTATAGTCCAACTGATGCTTTTGAAGTGTGGTGTTGGAGAAGATGCTTGTGAATCCTTTGGACATCAAGGAGATCCAACCAGTCCATCTTAAAGGAGATCAGTCCTGGGTGTTCATTGGAGGGACTGATGTTGAAGTTGAAATTCCAATACTTTGACCACCTGATGCAAAGAGTTGACGCATTTGCAAAGACACTGATGCTGGCAAAGATTGGAGGCAGGAGGAGAAGGGGACAGCAGAGGATGAGATGGTTGGATGGCATCATCGACTCAATGGACATGAGTTTGGGTAGACTCCAGCAGTTGGTGATGGACAGGGAGGCCTGGCATGTTCATGGGGTAGGAAAGAGTCGAACACGACTGAGCAACTGAACTGAACTGACTGTGTTTCTGACTGTATGGTTAGAGAGGTGACTATGTTTAAAGACATTAGTGGACCCTTTTTTTTTTTTTTCCTTGCACTCTCAAAGTTTACCATTTATACTTGGAATTAAATAACCTGGATTATCTTTCATTTTGCATAAATTTCTTGCCCAGATACTATATTCCCATAGATATAAAAATGATAATGAGATTAACATGGAGAAATAATATAAATCAGGAACAATATAAAATACAAAAGGGTATAAAATCATATCTGCCATCCAGGCCTGACTTCTCATCTTTCTCTGGTCACCCTTCTTATCATCAAGCATCATTTGAAAAAAAGTTGTGACTTTTTTTCTTCTTGTCCCATCTATGCATCACATCATGATAAGCAACATATTAAACCATTTACAGATTAATATGTGCAGATCTTTGGCTTGGCAATAATTTGACAGTTTAGTGTGTTTAATAATCTTACTTCAAGAAGGCAGGTTTTGAAGGAAGAAAAGTTTTGAAAAAGAAATCCAATGTCAAATTTTTTTTGTTTTCTCCAACTAAGCCTCTTGGAGACATTAGTATAATTTAGCAAATCATTTCTACTTATTATCTATCACCATCAATATCATCACCATTCTCTTTCTCCTCATTATCTTTCCTTTTCTCTATATAGTTCTTGAGAAATTACCATTTTTAACATCTTTTTTCATTGAATTTTGCAATGACACTGAAAAAATGACCATCTTACATAAAGCAGGGAAAGTCCAAGGAAATTTTTTTAAAATTTGCAAAATAATATAACTAGTAACTAACTATGATGTGTTTCAAGATCATGATTTCTAACTTTAAGTAGACAATATATTTCACTCTGTTATCTTTTTAGTATCTATATTTATTATTAGTATCCTAAACATATGTACAAAGTTTCTGGGGGCAGAGCAAAACATCTATTACAGTAAATAATAACCATGTGATTCCTCTGTGCCCCATTTTTTATTAATGCAGTGGTACATTGAATCCAGATGTCATCCTATAAATACAGCATCAGTATTGTAAGTGAAGGACCAAGTACAAAAATCTGGATTTTTTACAGAAAAGTCTCCCATCTCCTTTAAAGAGCCTTTTGAGAAATGTAAGAGGAAGAATGCTGAACCCTCACCCTTTGGAATGCAAGTATTAATAAATCTGTTCAGGGAAATAAAAGATCAGTGTCTCCAACTTTAGGGCTTCCCAGGTGGAACTAGTGGTAAAGAACCCACCTGCCAGTTCAGAAGAGTCAGATTTGATCCCTTGGTAGGGCAGATCTCCTGGAGAAGGGCATACCAACCCACTCCAGTATTCTTGCCTGGACACCCAATGGACAGAGGAGAACAGTAGGATACAGCCCCTAGGGTTGCAAAGAATGGGGCACAAAAGAAGCAACTGAATATGCACCCATGCTCCAACTTTACAAGCCAGGGAATGTCTCCTTCTGCCATTATACATCTTCCTTTGAAATACAGACACAGAAACACAGATTTATGAAGAAGTAAATCTATCTTTCTCATTACATAAAGAGTTATAAATTAGCTTCTAACATGTTTTTTTAGCGTAGGAAAATTCACCTAGCACTATTTCTTGTTAGCAAAAATCTAATTTCTTGCCACTGGGATTAGTTTTTACATTTATTACATTTTTCGTGCTACATGAGCTCAAACTGCATGGTTTTACTTTATGTGGCATACATGATTGAGAGAGGCATTTTCTCTTTTAAGTGTAAACCTTTTAGCCTATGTGCATAAAAACAAACAGAACAATAATAAAACAGAGTTTCTGATAACATCTTAAACAGCCACAGGAGAAATCATCCAAAACTAATGTTGAAAACATTTCAGAATGTTTGTCTATTTTTTTTAATTTATTCATCTTCATATGTAATCTGGTGAACACAATTTATTATGATACTTTGTCATTTTAAAAAATAATTTTTGGATTTTCATAAATGTCTCTTGGTTTCAACATATTTCTAGAATATCTATTGCTATTAAACCATACAGAATTATGTTCAGAAAGGTATGTTTTTTAAAAAGTCTCCGTGGAATTAATTTTAAAATTCTGAGAAAAAATTCTTTTACTAAATCCTAAGATTTTCTAAAAATTGTTCACTGTGTTATTTCTTTAATCCAAGCTTTGCATAAGGATATGTCATTTTACTACTATGTAATTTTACCTCTTTGAGGGAAATGGAAGTTATCTTTTTGATCTAGGAATTCCTTTATACTATACTTCTTGTCTAAATGATCACAACCTGATTTCTGTAAAGGTGGAATCCACTATTGTTTTATCTCCAAAATGCTACCAATTTTAAAACATCTTATTTAGTAAATACTCAGTATAATCTATTTCACTTAATCTAATTCCTTTTTAAATGAAGTTGGAAAGTAATAATTTATTCATCTTAACTGAGAATGAAATATTGTCTTTTTAGCAGCAAAATGAATTATAAACAAAATTCAGAGACTCCAGCTCTGACTCTGATGGCCTGGGGCAGGTTGATTGCCCTAAGCAGAGCTATATGTGTGATGACTTTTTTTGACCATTTAACTTGAAAAGTTAGAAGCAATAGAGTTTAAATGTCTCTCTTGTTTACATTCTAAGGTCTCATTACTTACAAAAGTGCCTCACCAAAATGTGTAGCTGCTCCATTTTCTACTGGCAACATTTTGTAACAAAAAAAGAAGATAAAATTGCTGATAACTATTCTCAATCTATCTCTGTTGCCCTCTGTTTAAAAATATTTCAATAAGTCCACTTTGGGTCACTTGAGTTTTGCAATGAAGCAGGGTGGATTAATTTCCTTGACTTCACTTAAGAGTGGCAAATGTATGAGAAATTGATTGAAGAGTCAACATTTATAATGGGAGAAATCAGAGGGACAAGAGATGTCAGAAGAAGAAGCTACCTCTGCCAGCAGTACAGAGTTATATCAGTGAGCATGTTCCACTCATAATGAACTGCAAGTAAGCAGGGGAAAGGGCTCTGGCTAGCAGTCTAATTGGGAACCAGAGTCACAGAGAAGAGCAAGGTTTGGCACAAGGATGCATGACATAACAGGAAAGAAAATTTAGACAGGGCACAGTAGGTAGGACTGGAGAATCTCTAAATTCATTAAGAAATAGAAACAGACTGTGTAACAATTGAGCTTAATATGATAAGAAGAAATATTTTAAATGCAAGACAAAGAATGTTTAAAAGCCAAGATATAATTATGAATGAATGAGGCAATAAAAAGCATTTTAGTGGCAGACCCTTAGACTGGCTGTCTGCCACACAAATTTGGCTGCACATAAGTGTGTTCAGACTGACCCTCGCAGTGTTAAAAAGGAAAAAAACAACTTGCCAACTTTTAAAAGCTTGTGATTTCACATTAAACAACAACAACAACAACAACATAACACTATTCAATGGTTTCATTCAGAAACAAATTTCCTTACAGTGCTGTGTGGGAATCTAAAATTGCCCACATCTTAACCTTACCTCTCTGAAAGTGAAAGTTGCTCAGTCGTGTCTGACTCTTTGGGACCCCATGGACTATACAGTCCATGGAATTCTCCAGGCCAGAATCCTGGAGTGGGTAGCCTTTCCCTTCTCCAGAGGATCTTCCCAATTCACAGCCTATTTCTCTTCCTCTGTTGTAGCCATGCTGGCTTCCTTGTCCTTCTTTCAGCAAACCATTTTGTACAATAACAGCTTCTGCCTGCAGCTGTTATCCCCAGATACCAACATGACTTGTTCCCTCATTTCCTGAAGTTATCATCACACGGACTACTCTCTTTAAAATTACAGCCCCACTGATTATCCTTTATCTCCTTTACTGTCTCTTGTTCTTTCTCCAGAGCTGTTATCATATTTTAAAAGTTTATATAATTTGCTCATTTAGTAGGCATATTGCTGGTAGTTTCCCCACTAGACTGAATTCTATGAGGTATGACTTTCTATCTGTATCATTACTTAATCCCAAGTGCCTAAAACTATCCCTTACATCTCTGTATGTTTCTAAGGTTTGAGAAGATCCTATTACACCAGACCCATATTATCTCATAACAGAGTTTTTCTGAATCTTGGGAGCACACACATCATTTATATGAAGCATTCATTCTGATATTTAATATAGTATCCAATATTCCCTTCTGTGTCCCTGACTAAAAAGCTTTGAATCATCATTTATCACCAACCTTGCACTGATCTCTTTTATTAATATTTTCTTTTTCAAACACTGAAGTTAAAAGGAAATTGAAGTATATTTTGTATCAATATATGGAAATATTAGTAAGAAAAAACAGAAGATATATTACTTTAGAGCAGTAAAATATATTTCTCTTTCTTCAGCTTTAATAAACACTTGAATCACCATTATGAAACAAACATAGCATGATTCACTAGTTACATTATTTACTGACCTTGTGGAAATTTGCATTTGAGGTCTCTGAAGATAAGTTAAAAAATGGAGTACCAGAAATTTCAATTGGTTTGTAAATGAAGATATAATAATAATAATAATAATAAAAACTGTATTAAGTTTTCAATTGTTGGGGAGCAATAAATTTTTCTCTGTTCTTCTATATCCTTCTTGCTGACTTAAGAGTTAAATTGACATGAGACAAGTTGGGGGCTTCCCAGATGGCCCTAGAGGTAAAGAACTAGCTTGCGAATGGAGGAGACTTACATAAGAGGCTCAGGTTTGATTCCTGGGTGGAAAAGATCCCCTGGAGGAGTACATGGCAACCCACTTCATTATTCATGCCTGCAGAATCTCATGGACAGAGGAGCATGGTGGTCTACCATCCTTAGGGTCCCAAAGGGTCTGACATGACTAAACTGACTCAGCACACAGCATACAGGGGAGAGACCCAGGAGAACTGAGTAACTTTCCAAAACAGTCATGGCAAATACCTCTCTGAGGGTTTTTCAGTCAATTCATTTCAATCACTCAGTCATGTGAGCTCTTTGTGAGCGCATGGACTGCAGCAAGCCAGGCTTCCCTGTCCTTCACCTACTCCTGGAGCTTGCTCAAACTTAAGTCCATTGAGTCAGTGATGTCATCGAGCCATCTCATACTCTGTTGTCCCCTTCTCCTCCTGCTTTCGATCTTTCCCACCAACAGGGTCTTTTCCAATGAGTCAGTTCTTTGCATCAGGTGGCCAAAGTATTGGAGCTTAAGCATCAGTCCCTCCAATGAATATTCAGGACTGATTTCCTTTAGGATTGACTGACTTGATCTCCTTGCCATCCAAGGACTCTCAAGAGTCTTCTCCAACACCAAAAGCATCAATTCTTCCAGCACTCAGCTTTCATTTTGGTCCAACACTCACATCCATACATAACTACTGGAAAAACCACAGCTTTGACTAGATGGACCTGTGTCAATAAAGTTATATCTCTGTTTTTTAATATGCTGTCTAGGTTTGTCATAGCTTTTCTTCCAAAGAGCAAGCATCTTCTAATTTCATGGTCTATGGTCACCATCTGCAGTGATTTTGTAGCCAAGAAAACAAAGTCTGTCACTGTTTCCATTGTTTCCCCATCTATTTGCTATAAAGTGATGGGACCAGATGCCATGATCTTCATTTTTATGAATCTCGAGTTTTAAGAGAGCTTTTTCACTCTTCTCTTTCACTTTCATTGAGAGGCTCTTTAGTTCCTTTTCACTTTCTGCCATAAGGGTGGTGTCATCTGAATATCTGAGTTTATTAATATTTCTCTTGACAATCTTGATTCCAGCTTGTGCTTCATCCAGCCTGGCATTTAGTATGATGTACTCTGCATCTAAGTTATATAAATGACAATTTTAGACCCAAGGAATTCTAAAGGAGGGACATTAATGATCTATCTCTTTACAATTCACCCAAGTCTTCCTCAAATTAGAAAAGCACTACAGAGCAAGTTTCCCAAACCTTACAGCACAATGTTTAACTAACTTCTGGGTTTTTCAACCTCTGAAAGATCTCACTGACCATGATTTCATCACCGTCTTGTTCTTACTGACATATCTATCAGAAACAGCAGGGCTTCCACACAAAACATATGCCAGCACTCCCTGATATTTTTCCTGTTCTGGTTCCACACACACCCATCAGAGCATGGGTGGCTGAAGTGGCTAGAGATGTGGACAACAAAGTTGAGCCCACTGAGGGCTCCTGGATGGATATCGGTTCGTGGCTTTCACATGCACAGTTCACTCCCCAGTTGTGGCTTAGAAGTTCCTTCCAGAACAGCTTCAGGACCAGAGCTGGCTCCTTCCAGGGACACTGCAGCACTGTGACTGACTGTGGAAGGCTGAGGAGCCCAGGAGCGCTAGGACTGAGTGATAGATGGTATGAGCGGAGTTCCTTATTTATGAATCCAAGAGAAGAGGCCTTTCAGCATGAGGGAACACAACAGCTGGTCCCTGTAGATAGAAGTCAGACTTCCTCTGGCAGGTATGGTTGTGGCTACAGTGTCTCTGACTTGATTCTGCCATCCTCTGAGCCTTTCCTGCAGTTTAGCACATCCCAACTCATCCTCTCCCTGTCTCTCCATCGGGACCCACACTTAACAGGGAAATCAAGAGTTTGGCTTAGACTTTTAAGATGAATTATCATTCCCAAAATTAAGTTGGAACTCCTATCAATCTATGGCTTAAAATGATACAGATCACACTTGAAAAGCTCTAAAAATTAAAGATATATTACTTTTTTTTTCAGAGTGATCATGTGCACAGTCAGGATGAACATTTTACGTAAATATGTAAAACAAAAGATATTAATTTGCCTCCCTGTTGGAAATATGATGATTTACTCCTGGGTTGTAGAGATCTTTAAGCATTTTGGTAAACAGTACCAGCAGATCATCAAGCCTTCAGATGACTGAAAAGACCTCTCCAAAATGAAGCTATCTTTGGCAATTTAGTCAGTGTTCCTGAAAGGACAGCTAACAAATTATTAATGTGCAGTCTATGTAAAGGTGTTCCTATAGTGAGAGTCAACCAATTAAAAAGGTGTAATGGAATTTTTCCCTGACTTTAGATGTAATTTTAAGTATTAGGACATTTGAACTGGAAGGGATTTAAGTCAGTCTCAACTCCTTATCCAGGATTGTTATGAATGATGGAATTACCCCTCCTTTCTCTTTTCCAGATCAAGGTGGAGTCCAGAAATTTGCTAAAATAACCTTTTAAATGTGGATTAATGCCTTGGGGAAGGTGGAAAGATCAGTACAGAAACTTAACAAGAAGTGACTTTTTTTTTTTAAAGATACACTGTTACATTTTATGGAATTTATTCAGCTGATTTTGTTGAGAACTTTGAGGGGATGGTTGATGTCATTACTTAAGTTGACCTAATCCTACTATTTGGGGACTGTTGATAGTAGCCTTAATTAAAGGTTAGATGAGACAATTGGACAAATATGGTCCCAGTATCTGTTGTTGTTCAGTCTCTCAGTTTTGTTTGACTCTTTGCAACCCCATGAACTGCAGCATGCTAGGCTTCCCTGTCCTTCACTATCTCCCGGAGCTTGCTCAGTGTCATCCATTGACACTGACATCCATTGAGTCAACGATGCCATCCAACCATCTCATCCTCGGGTGACCCCTTCTCCTCCTGCCCTCAATCTTTCCCAGAACCAGTCTCTTTGCATGCATGTATGCAAAGTCACTTTAGTCGTGCTGGACTCTTTGTGATCCTATGGATTGTAGCCCATCAGACTACTTTGTCCATGGGATTCTCTAGGCAAGTATCTTAGAGTGGGTTGCCATGCCCTCCTTCAGGAGATTCCTGACCAGGGATTGAACCAACGTCACTTATGTCTCCTGCATTGGCAGATGGGTTCTTTAACACGAGTGCCAACTGGGAAGCCCACCTGTCTCAGTTCAGTTCAGTTCAGTCGCTCAGTCGTGTCCGACTCTTTGCGACCCCAAGAATTGCAGCATGCCAGGCCTTCTTGTCCATCACCAACTCCCAGAGTTTACTCAAACTCATGTCCATTGAGTTGGTGATGCCATCCAGCCATCTCGTCCTCTGTCTTCTCCTCCTGCTCCCAATCCCTCCCAGTATCAGGGTCTTTTCCAATGAATCAACTCTTTGTATGAGGTGGCCAAAGTATTGGAGTTTCAGCTTCAGCATCAGTCCTTCCAATGAACACCCAGGACTTATCTCCTTTAGGATGGACTTGTGGGATCTTCTTGTAGTCCAAGGGACTCTCAAGAGTCTTCTCCAACACCACAGTTCAAAAGCATCAATTCTTTAGTGCTCAGCTTTCTTCACAATCCAACTCTCACATCCATACATGACCACTGGAAAAACCATAGCCTTGACTAGACAGACCTTTGTTGGCAAAGTAATGTATCTTCTTTTTAATATGCTATCTAGGTTGGTCACAACTTTCCTTCCAAGGAGTAAGCATCTTTTAGTTTCATGGCTGCAATCACCATCTGCAGTGATTTTGGAGCCCCCAAAAACAAAGTCTGACACTGTTTCCACTGTTTCCCCATCTATTTCCCATGAAGTGATGGGACCAGATGCCATGATCTTAGTTTTCTGAATGTTGAGCTTTAAGCCAACTTTTTCACTCTCTTCTTTTACTTTCATCAAGAGACTTTTTAATTTATCTTCACTTTCTGCCATGGGTGGTGTCATTTACATATTTAGGGCAGATTAATTAGAATGGTTGACTAACCTGCAGGCTCATAGACAATGCTACCTTTGTTTACCATGCTTCATGTTTTTTCATTTCTTGTGAGCAAGACATTAACTAATAATCTCCGTTCTTTAGACCATCTTTTCAAAAATATTTGCAAAATGCACAGCCTTAGAAGATACATCATCTCCCTTCAAGGAAAAGACAAGTGTGCTTATTCTCTAGCTGATGATGTTGATGTCCTTCTTTAGAGAAGGGGGTAAACATACTTGTGTCCGTGTGTGTGTGTGTGTGTGTGTGTGTGTGTGTGTGTGTGTTTTAGTCACATTAGACTCTTTTCAACCCCATGGGCATCCATCTGTGCTCCTCTCTTTGCACCTTCAGAACGTGGGGAGAAGCTGAACTCATGTAAATACGCTTATGCTATTTTCTGTGCCATGAATAAGAAAGTCCTTAGTCTCAGATGAGGAGTCTTATGTTTCAGCCAACATCCATGAAAATGTTGCAAACAAAGACAATAGATGCAAGCAAGGGAAATTCTCAGGCCCTTCACAATTCTTGACACTCTGAGGTCATTTATAGAGTACATGTTAAAATAACACGATTAAATCAAGTCTTTACTGAATATATAAATACATTTTGTGCTGAATATCTCTTACAACTCTGTATATGTTTGTGTGTGTATGCATAAATATAAAAAGAATGGTAGGATTGTCAGACTGAGTTATAAATTTACAGAAGGCTTTCAAAATTCTAAGTCTATCAATCAGCAATAACAAAAAGACATGTTTCACCCTTATGCAGGGACACAATATTTAGTTACCTTGTTAAGACTGAATGTTAATAATAATCTCTCCCCAGGCAACTTCATTTAATATTAGAAGCCTTCTCTAGTTAAAACTTCAACTTGGTGGAAATTCCCAAGAAAGGGATAAAGTTGGTATTTATACAGTTCTATTAAAATGAAGGTCAAGTTTTAAGCCAGCAAAAGATTCATTAGGTACAGGCTGTGAGGGCCTGGAAACCTTCACTGCTTCGAACCCATTATGAAACTGATTAGTAGCAGGAACTCTAGGTAATGAGTCTCATTACCCCTATCTGCAGTATACCCTCCTACTTCACCTCCCCACAGTCCACATATTTTGTTTCATAGAAATTGTCATTTTTGTTGGTTGACTGCCAATTTGCTACAGTAATGAAATTGCTCCAAATTAAATGCTACTACCAGGACAGGATGCCCAGATAAAAGATAGTGACTGTAGATTCTATCTGGTAGTTGGACAGCAGAACTAACAAAGGCATGCATTTCTAGCATTGCAGTGATTAAATTATCTTAGAGTGAAAGACAGTCTCATCCCTTCAGATGTCTTAGAAGGGGAAATGTACTTGGGCGGGGGGTGGGGGGGAGGTTTTGTTGTCAAGTTTTCACTTTTCCTAAATTACTATTCCTTGGAAGATCATGAAATATCACATACACAAAAGTCTTCTTGTACTTTTAGGAAATGAAAAGTGACTTTTATACTGTGTACATTTTCATGACATCTTGTCCATCATCCAATCCAAAGAAAACACTTTACAATGTTATAATTTATTTACTTATTGCTTTGCTGTTCTTGACAGAAATTGTTTTGAAACAAGACAGTATATCTTTTTTTTTTTTGCATTTTTATTTCAAGTTCAATTAGAAATGCCAGGAATGATTTTTAAATGACTGAAGTCTTGAATTTAGAGACCTACCTATAACTTGTTTAATCCCTAGAAATGCCACTGACACCATACAGTTTCTGTCCAGGAGGCCAGATCCAACAATGAGGTATGTTGTACAAGAAAATGAAAACAGAGTCTCAATACCTGTGTTGAGCTGGAAACAGTGTACCCCAGATTTGTTGTGGATACACAAAGCCATAATCAAATGGAAAGACTGACAACAATAGCAAAAGCAAAAAGACAAAGGCAAACCCAGCAGCAAGCAAATAGAAACAACAGAGGAAACCAGTCTTTTTCTATGCCCACTCCATCAAAAAATTTAAAACCAGTAGCCACAGGAATCAAAATTTAAACTGGAGAGAATGGAGGTGATACAAAGCAGTTAATAATTGCTGGTTGAGCATGCAAGATTTGAATATTCATAAACACAGAAACATCTTTCATTAACAGAAAGCTTTAGTGGAGCCTGTCTTGGAGTGGTCAAAATTAACCAGTACCTATCCCTAGGTTCAACCAAAGACCTAGTAGGTTAGCAATTAGTTTCTTCCAGCTCATTCGCCAGGCAGGATTCAAGAAACTCTTTGCTCTTGACAAAGAAAACTATGTTTGAGGGAACCTTGAAGAATGTGAGGCAAAAGTTAATAAGTATATTCAATTTATTTTTAAACTTCCATAGTCAATGTTCAAAAAAAACTTTACTGAACGAAGTATTGAAGGATATGAATGAAACTGTAATTTATAATTATTAATTTGTCATAATTCCCTGATTCCTAAAAACCTTTCATATGCACAGATCATGGGAATCAGTGACTAAAATAACTTGTTAGGTTCGAATTAGGAAGTAAGATAGCTCTAGCACATACTAATCTTTTTAATAACAAAATTCATAGCTTTGAAAAGCTAAAACCTACTACTTTAATTTTACAAGAACTTAAAATCTATAAATATTTGTATATTTTCAATATCTTGTTATTTATGTGCATATTTCCTAAACATTATTTTATAGTATACTATAATATGCATAGTATATGCTATATATATAACATATATGTATATGTTTGTAAACATATGCATATGTTCACATGGTTATATGTATATGTAACATATAATTACATATTATATATATATATAACTTACATATATGCATATGTTCTTATTTTTCTTATTTCCAGTTTTATTATTCTTTGATTTATTTTAAAAGACTAAATCTTAGGATGAAAATATTTAGATGAATTAGGAGTCTTGGTACTTTTAGACCAAAATTATCAAAATGGACAAGAGATATTCTCAATTACATACATTTTTGTTTACATAAATTATTTTCTCTTGTCTTCCCAGAAATTTAAGATGGAAAATTTAAGGTTCCTGAATGACATATCCTATGAGGGCTGGAGCATGTAAATAAAGTTTTTTACTTTAAAGCTTAAATAAACAAACAAACAAAAAAGAATATGAGGCAAAACAAGGTAAAAATAGCAATAGAGTTAAAAGAGAAAGTTGTTTTAATAGCCAAATATTGCTTATTTATTATTATTTAAAAGAAAGACATTAATCACAAACAATTATAACGAGGAACAAAATAGTCCTTCTGGAATTTCAAGTATACACATTAAACTTTACACTGTTAACATCTATGTCTCACGCTCCTATTTTCCACTCTTTCCTCTCTCTGTAGTTCAGTGCACCTGTTAACCTATTTTCCAGTTTACTTGTTCCTATTACTTTTCCTTTTAAATGAATCTGCTATTAAATACATCCATGGAGTTTTAAGTATTTCTCAGTTATAGAATGTCCATTTGGTTCTGTAACATTGATTTCAGTTCACTGAAGAAAATCTCAAACTAGTCATTATTTCCTTAAAGACTTAAAATCAATGAAAGTGAAGTCGCTCAGTCATGTCGGACTCTTTGTGACCCTGTGGGCCTACCAGGCTCTTCTGTCCATGGGATTTTCCAGGCAAGTGTACTGGAGTGGGTTGCCATTTCCTTCTCCAGGGGATCTTCCCAACTCAGGGATCAAACCCAGGTCTCCCACATTGTAGGCAGACACTTTACTGTCTGAACCACGAGGGAAGTCTAAAAAATCAGTAAACCTGTGTATAGTTTGGAATCTCAGACAGGGATTTCAGTCTCCAAAGAAGATATATGTTTGATTTACAGCAGGTATCTAAGGGCTGTAGCAATACTGAATCCAATGAATGTTCAAATTATATCGCAAATTAAAGGGGGTTAAACCTCAGCCTTGGTTTCTGCAAAGCTGGTTATTTTCCAGTTCACCCTCACATTCAGTGTATAACTTTTCAGGGTAAGAATTACAATTGTGTGAATGTGCATGGGTGCACATATGAAGAGTCATCACTAGGCCTCTTGTTGGCAGTCTCTTCCTAACCCAAATTAACATTAAAAACTACCCCCAGCAGCTCTATTTCTCCACTGTCTCTTAGCATATCTGCAGATGTTTATGGTGCAAAAATCCCCCCCCACCTCAAAATCAGAGCTTATGTCTCTGAGTTTCTACCTTCTCCTGGAAGGTATAATTATCTAATTAGAGTTATCTAATTAGAATTATCTAATATTTCATTGGCCTATGAGGCGAAGCTTCTCCAAAATTGTCAGAGGGAGTTTTAATTACTGCTCTACTCATAGATTTCCTCAGAATTATCTAAAGCAATATTAGCAGAAGTCCTGAATTAGACTTTAAAGCTAACTCCAAAACAATAAATTGAAATGTTATAAAGCTTATTATATGCAATTACAATAGTATTCTCTTTGAAAGTGAAAGTGATTTCGCTCCGTCGTTTCCAACTCTTTGCAACGCCACGGACTGTAGCCTACCAGGCTCCTCTGTCCATGGGATTTTTCCAGGCAAGAATACTGGAGTGGGTTGCCATTGCCTTCTCCAGGAGATTTTCCTAACCCAGGGCTTGGAGCCGGGTCTCCCGCATTGTGGGCAGACGCTTTACCGTCTGAGCCACCAGGAAAGTACCAAGTGTTCTCTTTGGTATAACATAAATGCTTAGATAAAACTGGACAATGAATTATATGATGGTGCAGTAATTTTCACTTGTGACATAAGCATTCAAGATTTCACAGGGTGCACAAAGAAGGTGGCTTGGAGCAAGATGAATGGATAGGGTCCCCTTGATTCAATAAGAACAGTAGTCCCTTTATATGTCCATATATAAAAGTACCATTGAAGAAAGTGTTATTCTGTTTAAAGATATAAAAATCATTGATGTCTGCAGAGGTGTTAAGAATTTCTAACTTGGATAATGACAAGAAAACATCTATTTTATTGTTCTAATATCACTGTAGAAACTGACATGTTATAGGTTCTCAATCAATATTCATTTATGTCAATGAGTTAATTACTCAGAAAATTTGTAATCACATTGTTGTATCCAAAAATCAATATTGAAATAATTTACAGTGTTTAATTGTTTTTCTATTACAATTTATTCAATTTTTAAAAATTTTCTTTTTATATACTTTACTGATGTATACCTTACATATCATAAAGTTCACCTTTTTAAAATACACAGCTCATTGTATTTTAGTATATTTACAGAGCTGTGTAACCACCAGCACAATCCAATTTTAGAGCATTTTCATCACTCTCAGAACAGACCTTGCACCCCTTTGCCATCACTCCCTTCTCCCTCCCATCAACACCTACCCCTCTCCCAACCCTAGTCAATCAGTAACCACTTTTCTATCACCTAGATTAGCTACTTGGCGATTTGGAACCCTAAACTGTATGGCCTTTTGTGGTGGACTTCTTTCTTCCACTTACTGTATACATTTACGGTTCACCCAAACTGTGGCATTACTTCATTCCTTTTTTGTATTGCTGAATAATTTCCCATTATTATATGGATTTACTGCACTTCATTTATCCATTCCTCAGTTGATGGATATTTGAGATATACAAAAATCAAATTATAGTTAGATACTTCATCAGACTCATCAGAATACATATAATAAAAAAGAATAACATGTTTTGATAAGGATGTACAGAAATTAGACTCCTCATAGGTTGCTGGTTCATAGTGATGCTTCCTAAGGCCCACTTGACTTCACATTCCAGGATGTCTGGCTCTAAATGAGTGATCACACCATAGTGATTAACTGGGTCATGAGGATCTTTTTTTTGTATAATTCTGTGCATTCTTATCACTTCTTAATATCTTCTGCTTCTGTTAGGACCATAACATTTCTGTCCTTTATTGTGCTCATCTTTGCATGAAAATTTCCTTTGGTATCTCTAATTTTCTGACCAAGCTCTTGAGAAATCTATATTCAGGCCAAGAAGCAAGAGTTAGAACTGGGCATGGAACAACAGACTGGTTCCAAATCGGGAAAGGAGTATGTCAAGGCTGTATATTGTCACCCTGCTTATTTAACTTATATGTAGAGTACATCATGAGAAATGTTGGACTGGGTGAAGCACAGGCTGAAATCGAGATTGTCTGGAGAAATATCAATAGCCTCAGATATGCAGATGACACCACCTCATGGCAGAAAGTGAAGAAGAACTAAAGAACTTTCTTTTTTTTTTTTTTTTCAGGTCTTTCATTAAGTTTATAGTCATCACTGTTATCAGCCATAGACCACCTGGTTTTATAGAGACGATATAAGAACACTGAGAGAAGAAATAACATCTTTTATTTTATTATTTTTTTTTTTTCTCTCTCTCTTTTTTTTTTTTTTTTTTTTTTTTTATTATTTTTTAGTGGGTTTTGTCATACATTGATGTGAATCAGCCATAGAGTTACACGAATTCCCCATCCCGGTCTCCCATCCCACCTCCCTCTCCACCCGATTCAAGTGAAAGAGGAGAGTGAAAAAGTTGGCTTAAAACCCAACATTCAGAAAACTAAGATCATGGCATTTGGCCCTATCGCTTCATGACAAATAGATAGGGAAAGAGTGACAGACTATTTTGGGGGGCTCCAAAATCACTGCAGATGGTGACTGCAGCCATGAAATTAAAAGATACTTGCTCCCTGAAAGAAAAGTTATGACCAACCTAGATAGCATATTAAAAAGCAGAGACCTGCATATTAAAAAACAGAGACATTACTTTGCCCACAAAGGTCTTTCTAGTCAAAGATTTAGACCTTTGCCCACAAAGGTCTATTGTTTTTACATTAGTCAGGTGTGGATGTGAGAGTTGTACTATAAAGAAGGTTGAGCACTGAAAAATTGATGCTTTTGAACTGTGATGTTGGAGAAGACTCTTGAGAGTCCCTTGGACTGCAAGGAGAACCAATCAGTCAACCCTAAATGAAATCAGTCCTGAATATTAAGGAAGGACTGATGCTGAAGCTGAAACTCCAATACTTTGGCCCCCTGATGTGAAGAACTGACTCATTTGAAAAGACCCTGATGCTGGGAAAGATTGAAGGCAGGAGGAGAAGGGGAAGACAGAGGATGAGATGGTTGGATGGCATCACCAACTCAATGGGCATGAGTTTGAGTATACTCCAGGAATTGATGATGTGCCTGGTGTGCTGCCGTCCATGGGGTCACAAAGAGTCAGATACAACTGAGGTACTGAACTGAATTGAACTGACAGGTTTCTGGTTGTTTTATACAATGATGTAGACACTTTGGAAAACAGTTCTGCTGTTCTTCAAAATCTTAAACGTAGGGTCACTCTATTATTCAACAAATATATGCCTAGGTATCCACTCAGAAGAAATAAAAATGTCAGTTCAAAGGTTATGCACAAATATTCACTGCACTATTATTGAACAATCTGTTTGGTCTTTTAATTTGCATAATGTTTAAGTTTTCATACTTTTCTAGATCTATATTCTTTAACATATGGAGTTACTATTATTTTGTTTTAACTTTATGTTTTTATATATATATTTATATATATATATATATATATATATTTTTTTTTTTTTACCATAAAGTAATTTTGGCTAATAATTGATCTACTATGGCAGTGTTGGATTTTCTTTTTTTTTTAATTTCAGTCTATCACATAACCTTTACTCATTGGAGGCCATCACAAATATTTGCTGAGTATCTGCTATTCATCAAGACATGCAACAGTTATAGAGGTTTCAAACTAAATCTAAAATTCTCTTAAATCATCTATTAGAATTTCAGGTGCATAATGGGCACCTGGTGGATGTTTATTAAATTTATAAATGGTACATGTATAGATGTATAGTTCACATCTTAAAGAATTAGGCAAAGATTTAGAAAGCAACTCTACATATTAAATCAGCTGCAATGTGGGAGACCTGGGTTTGATCCCTGGGTTGGGAAGGTCCTGTGGAGAAGGGAAAGGCTACCCATTCCAGTGTTCTTGCCTGGAGAATTCCATGGAATGTACAGTCCATGGAGTCGCAAAGTCAGACACGACAAGTGAATTTCACTTTCACTTTCATACATATTACACTAAGGAATGTGTGTTACATAGTCACAGACATTTTCACTGTGATATTTTCTAAATCTCATGCCATTCTTAGTAGTGAATATGTTATTTCACAGTTGGAGATTCTTTTCCAGTTTCAGTGTGATTCAAAACTCACTTACTTCCTATTTTTGTAGGTTTTTCTACTTTGTTTATTATCTTAATGTAAATGTTCATCTGGTAGTATCAACTCTGAAGTCTGATAATCAGTATTAATCAAAACATAATTATTGGGCTTATAACACTATTTTTGTTAAAATTTACCTATATTCTTCTTTAGGGCATGGTAAATGATTTGTTTTCTCTTTTATTTATGCTTTGGATCCTTTTATTTAGTTTAAACACTAAGACTGAATTTTTCCACATATATGATATATATTGCAAAATATATTTCAAAACTCTACTTGGCTCAGAGACTAAAAGGCAGTTCATTTATGAGGATCACACTGGTGGGATAAGCTGTGTATTTTAAAAAAATGATGAAGTAAGTTTTTATTCACAAATTGAGGTTTCAGTTTATAATCAGTCTATAGTATATTACATGGAAAATAGCTTATTAAATAATTTTGCTGGTATTGTAAACTTTTGAGTGGAAAACTTAATAATAGTAATAGTGTTCGCTTTGTTTCCAGCACTGTACTCCATACATTAATGGATCATATAATTTCATTTCAATAGTCCTGTGAGATATTATTAGCTTCTTTTTACCAATAAGAAAATCAAAGCCTAAAGGAGCTTTATAAGTTTTCTGGTCACATAACAGTGGGAGGCATAGGCCAAAACTGATGTTTCAAATCACATGTTACACAGGGCTAGATTTGATGCTTTTGTTGAAGTAGCTACAAAATAGACTCTTCTCCTATGCATACACTTCCTTAATTATTCTAATATCAACTGCCATCAAATAAATTAAACTTAATTGAGTGCCTGAAGGTAAAAACCATACCTTTTCCCTTGTTTTTAGCCTCAGATTCCACCACATGTGCATCTGTTACTCAAAACAATTTAATTGAATACATTTTAGATACAAATCATTTAGCTCTTTCTTAATATGGGATTTTGTAGCCAATCATAAATATCTCTTTTAAAAACAGCTCATGATTACTTTGAAAATAAGGAAATATCATGAGAACTTGTTTCCAAACATTAGTTCTTCTATATTCGCATGTCATTTAATAGATTCTTGGTAATTAACTTTGCCTGAGGGGAAAGACCAGGATGAGGAAGTGGCTTATGAGAAAACTGTGCTTATCCTTATAATCTAATGCTTCCCCTAATATTACATTTTGTTACTTCAAATTTTCTAAAGGCTGGATTTATTTTCTAGATTCATAAAAATTTAAGTTACTTTTGATAGGATCCTTCAGTGCAGGTATTAAATGTTTTAATTAACATGGAAATTACATTTGAAATTAAATAGCAACGATGAACCAAAGGTCTTTAAAATTAACTGGAAGCAAGTGTTTATTGCTTTTAGAGAACTTTACATCACAGCAAATGCCTAGTAACTAATTGCCTATCTTAAAACTGTAATTATTGTTTTCTGCTGAAATCATCTTCATTAAAATAATCTTCAAAGAAACAAAAAATAACCATGATATTCAATATTTTCCTTTCTAGTTTTTTAATACTACAAGATAATAGAAGCACTCAGACTTTACCCTCATTTTATTTCTACATCTAATTACCAGAGTAAATTTGATATTTAGCATTTCCTTATATGCTTTACACTATTTCTGCATCTGAATATTTTAAAAAAATGAAGTTTGCTGAATACTTATCACTCTCTGGTGTAATTTTTCATCACTATCATGTTTTTTTAGAATTTGTCTATTCTGATATATATTGCATATCACTTAATTTCTACATATGATTTATTGTAAAATGTATAATTTGGTCATCATTTTTCTTTATTGTACTAAACTATTTATCACTTTTGCTGTTACAGACAATGCTATGATGTCAATTTGGGTAGGTGCCTGAGAATTTCTTTAGGATTTTTACTCAGAAGCAGATATGTTTGTTCAACATCATCCAGTATTAAAAAATCCTAGTTTTCCATCCAAAATAAGTTATACAAATTCTGAGTTCCACTGGTATTATTTAAGTGTATTTTGAATACTTATTTTTATCATTAATTTTAAAGATTGCTAATTAAAAGTATGCAGAACAATATCTCAAGATTCTTATTTATGTTTTTCTAATTATTTATGAGGCTGTGTCTCTTTTCACATAAATCTTTCTCTTTGGGGGGAATTGTTTGTCTATTTCCTTTACTTATCAGTATCTTGGATTGTTTGCCTTTTTGCTTGTATTAACATGTGAAAAAAATAAATCGTCAAATTCTGAGGCTTGTAATTTATCTTATGCGAAAAAAATAGTGTATTCAAATTAAACCATTCCTACCTCATTGAGTTGCATTTTTCTCTATAGTATTATTGAGGATATAAGGTGGCCTTCTATAAATTTTATTAGTTTCCAAGATTTGATCTTCATAGTTAAGGCTCTTTCTATTTGTTTAGGGCATACATTTAATGTAATCATTTTCTATAGGGTCAATTGTACCAGTATTATATTTTTTAAAAAGCTATCCTTTCACCACTGATTTTAAAAGACTCTCTGATACACTCATTGATTCATGCTGGGTAGTAGATTTATTAGAAAGTATTTATGAGCAGTCATGCAAAGAGTCGGACACGACTGAGGGACTGAACTGAACTGAACTGAACTGAACTGATGAACAATCATGTTGCAGTCTTTTCATACTATTCTTCTGTTTTGATTTCTTAAGAGGAGAAGAATCTATCATCTGTTTCAACTTAAAAGTTCTCTCTTCAAGTACTTTTCTTTCTCATTGTATTTATCATAATATTTTTGTTAAAATAGCAGTCGTAGAAGGCATCTACACTTTTTCATTATTTTGATATGAAAGCTTACATAGTGTCATTATTAAGTATTAAAACTAATCTGCTTTTATAAAAAATATTTTATTTTATAAAATCACTTAAATATGAGCTCTATCCTTTTAGCTTTTTTAAAGTTTACATTATAGTTGACCATAAATTAAATATTGTTCAACAACTCTCTAGGGCTTCTTCATCCTGCTTAACCAAAATTTTATGCTCCATTTTCCCCTGTCCTCAGCCCTTGGAAACCACCATTCAAATCTTTTAATCTATGGATTTGGCTATTTTAATTACCTCAGATAAGTAGAAATCATGATATCATGTCTTCCTATGGACTGGTTTATTTCTCCTAGCATAATATCCTCAATATTTATATGTGATGCCATGAATTGTAGAAGGACTGAATAATATTCTGTTGACATTTATATTCTACATTTTCTTTATCCTTTCATCTGTTGGTGCACATTTAGGTTTTTTCCACATCTTGGTTATTATGAATAGTGCTTCAGCAAACATAAATATGCCAATATCTCACTGAAGCCTGTTTGCAATCTCGACAAGTAATTAGAAGTGGGATTGCTAGAGCATGTGATAATTCTATTTTCTAAAGATTTTGTGGAATTCCCATGCTGTTTTCCATAATTGTTGCACCATTTTACATTCAATTGTGTACAAGCATACTGATTTCTCTATATCCTTGTTAACACTTGTTGTCTTTTTTTTTAACAGATTTCTTGTTAAATCTCTTGTAAAATCTTATGATGTTGATTTTCATTTTTCTGACAATTACTACTGTTGAACTTTTTAGAATATATATATCTATCTATCTGGTGGTCATTTGTAAATCTTACTTTGAAAAAATTCTATTCAAGATATTAGTTGATTTTTAAATCAGTTTATTAATTTTCTGTGCTATTGAGTTGTAAGAGTTCCTTATATTTTGGAGGTTAACCTTTTATCAAATCTTTTGATATCTGGTAGGTACTTATTTCTCTTTTATTCTTATTTTCCTAAAAGTTTTTTTAAAAGCAATCTAACTAACCTGGAAATGAAGAGCTGAATATGACAAAGCCTAAATACACACACACACACACACACACACACACACACACACACACACACACAAATTCAAATAGTGGAAGAGAAAGAATTCTTCTTACTGAGGAATTAGGAAATAGTTGGATTATTTATTTACACTGGAAAAACAAAGACCACTGATAATGAGTACCAGAGCTGTTCAGTATTGTTTTGTTATCATTGAAATTAGTTGAGTATAGTTATATCTAAAAATATATTTTCTTTAGTCTAGCAAAGCAAATTAGACTATCTTTTCTACATATTTGGGTTAATTTTACTGTCATGTAGATAGATTCAATTTAATTTAATGAAGTAAAAAGAAAATATATTCAATCTCCAATGAGAGGTATATGCTAACCTATTTTTCTAGCTATAAAAATCTTGAATGACAGGATAATGCTGTGCTTACACCATGAGCACAAGTTTAATGAGAGAAACAGAAATCACTGTTGGCATTTTGAGCAAAAAGAGATTTTTATCCCGGCAATTAGATACTAATAAAATTGTTTCAATGTCTCTAAGGCCAGCAAAAACTGTGTATGTAGGATGAGTTCTGTAAAATCAAAACAACAGACTCACCCAGGAATCTATGATCCATGAGACTGCAACATAAGTCATGAAATCAAGAACATATACTTTTAACGTCAATCGCAAAGCTGGACTTAAGAATCTTTCCTTCTGATCCCAAACAGGATCAACCCAAAAAGAAACACACCAAATTACATTATGATTAAAAAGGACAAAATAAAAAAGAAAATTAAAGATAAAATTGTGAATACTAAAGGCAGCAAAGGAAAAACAAGAAGCTACATACAGGAGAACTTCCATAAAGTGTGCACTTGACTTTTCAACACAAAATTTGCAGCTAGAAGGGAGTGGCGTGATGTATTCAAAGTCATAAGTGGGAAAAAATCACAACCAAGAATACCTAAGCAGTAAGATTTTCATTCAGATTTGATGGAGAGATCCAAGGTAATACAGAGAAGCAAAAGCTTAAAAGTTCAGTACCACCAAACCAGCTTTACAAGAAATGTTAAAGGAACTTATCTAAATGAAAAAGAAAAGGTCACAACCAGAAGCATAAAAATTATTAAAGCAGAAATCTCACTGGTAAGGCAAATATACAGTGAAATTGATAAATCAGTCATTTGGAAAACTAATAAGAAGGCTAAAAAATAAAAGTAATGAAATAAGGTATACCCACAATAAGTAATAAAGGGATGCACAAAATAAAGACACAAAATATTATTTAAAAACAGTAAACATTGAGGGTGAGAAAGTTAAAATGCAGGGCTGTTAAAATGTGTTTGAACTTAATAGATTAGCAACTTAAAATAATTACATTACATATAGATTGCTATAAGCAGTATGAGGAATACAGTCAATAGCTATGTAATATGTTTGGTGACATTTTGTAACTAAATGTATCATGGCAATTAGTTTGAAATGTATAAAAGACATAAACTAACTCTGTTTCGTAAAAAACAAACAAACAAACAAAAAAAAAACTAACTTATAAATCAAAAATCAAAAACAAAAAGATCAAATTTGTGGTTATTAGAGGTAAGGTGGGGCAGGGGAAATTGGATGGAGGTGATCAAAGGTACACATTTCCACTTTTAAGATAAATAGGTACTAGGAATGTACTCTGTGTGTGTGTGTGTGCATGTGTGTGCTCAGTCATGTCTGACTCTTGCAACCCCATGAACTACATGTAGCCTTCTGGGCTTCTCTGTTCATGGAATTTTCCCAGCAAGAATTCTGGCATGGGTAGCCATTTTCTACTCTGGAAGGGTTGTAGTATATAACATGATAAGTATAATTAACACTTTTATGTTATATATGAAAATTGTTAACAGAGTAAATCCTATGAGTTTTCATCACAATAAAATTGTCTATTTTCTTTATTTTGTATCTATATGAGATGATGGAGGTTCACTAATTGTGGCATGCACTTTGTGATGTATAAGTCAAATCATTATATGTATATCTTAAACTTATACAGTGCTGTATGTCAATTATATCTCAATAAAATTAGAAGGAAAAAAAGAATCTTCCTTTCTGCTGTTGCAATTGCCTCCCAGCATACAATTTTGAACTCAAATTCTGTAGAAAAACTTTCATCAACTTTCTTAACAGAAGAAAAAGAGCTTAAAAAAGAAGAGAACAGAAGATTCTTTTCATATCATTTCTGATTCCAAATCTCATGAAAGTTCATCTAAGCAGAATACATTAGTTTTCACCTAGAATCTTAGCTACAGAGAGTCTATAGCATACAGTTTTTAATATTTTAGCCTTTGCAAAATGTGAAAATACCTTAGAAAATAACTGAATAAGAGATCTACAAGAATGTAGTTAATTTGTCACTAGAATGTAAAGGGCATAAGGGCAGGAATATTTGCCTGTTTTGTACATTCCGTGTCCTCAACCTCAAGAACACTTAGGCACATGGTAGACACTCAATAAGTACTTGCTGAATTAGTGATTATTTCATTGAATTCCCAATATCTAGTACATTATATGGCACATGAGACCCCAAGGACTGTAGCCAACCAGGCTCCTCTGTGTATGGAATTCTCCAGGCAAGAATACTGGAGTAGGTAACCATTCCCTTCTTCAGGGGATCTTCCCAAGCCAGGGATCGAATTCAGGTCTCCGGCATGACTGATGGCCTCTTTACCATCTGACCCATCAGGGAATCCCTTTATGGTACATCCTCACTAAGTATTCAGTATTAATGTTGCACTTCGGGCTTCTCTGGTGGCTCAGATGATAAAGAATCCACTTGCAATGCAGGAGACCTGGGCTCGATCACTGGGGTAGGAAGATCTCCTGAGAAGGGAAGGGCTGGCTACCCATTAGAGTATTCTTTCATGGAGAATCCAATGGACAGAGGAGTCTGGCAGGTTATAGTACATGGGATTGCAAAGAGATGGACATGACTGAGCAACTAAACATAAATGTTGTTCTTTTACCAAATTTTATGTGAATTCCCTATAATCCATAGCAAAAACACACAGCACATGTATACACACAATTTTAATACTAAACTGGGAATATCATTCTATTACCTATGGATTTACTGACTGGTCCTTTTATTTAACATCTATGATGTCTCAAAATCAATTTCTCAAATCTCTTATGTTCATAATACCTTTATCTACTTCTTTCCCTGCCTGTGATACAGTGTCCCTTGAATATTTAATATGCCTCTCCACAGCTAAATTTTCTTTTTACTGTTCCTCTCCCCTTCTGTTTCTCTCAAATCTTAAAAGATGATGCTGTGAAAGTGCTGCACTTCAATATGCCAGAAAATTTGGAAAACTCAGCAGTGGCCATGCGACTGGAAAAGGTCAGTTTTCATTCCAGTCCTAAAGAAAGGCAATGCAAAGAATGCTCAAACTACCACACAATTGCACTCATCTCACACTCTAGTAAAGTAATGCTCACAATTCCCAAAGCCAGGCTTCAGCAATATGTGAACCATGAACTTACAGATGTTCAAGCTGGTTTTAGAAAAGGCAGAGGAACCAGAGAACAAATTGCCAACACATGCTGGATCATCAAAAAAGCAAGAGAGTTCCAGAAAAACATCCATTTCTGCTTTATTGACTATGCCAAAGACTTTGACTGCATGGATCACAATAAACTGTGAAAATTCTGAAAGAGATGGGGTTACCAGACCACCTGACCTACCTCTTGAGAAACCTATATGCAGGTCAGGAGGCAACAGTTAGAACTAGACATGGAACAACAGACTGGTTCCAAATAGGAAAAGGAGTACGTCAAGGCTGTCTATTGTCACCCTGATTATTTAACTTATATGCAGAGTACATCTTGAGAAACGCTGGGCTGGATGAAGCACAAGCTGGAATCAAGATTGCTGGGAGAAATATCAATAACCTCAGATATGCAGATGACACCACCCTTATGGCAGAAAGTGAAGAAGAACTAAAGAGCCTCTTGATGAAAGTGAAAGAGGAGAGTGAGAAAGTTGGCTTAAAGCTCAGCATTCAGAAAATTAAGATCATGGCATTTGTTCCCATCAGTTCATGGGAAATAGATGGGGAAACAGTGGAAACAGTGGCTGATTTTATTATTTTGTGCTCCAACATCACTGTAGATGGTTACTGAAGCCATGAAATTAAAAGACTTCTACTCCTTGAAAGGAAACCTATGACCAAACTAGACAACATATTAAAAACCAGAGACATTACTTTGCCAAAAAATGTCCATCTAGTCAAGGCTATGGTTTTTCCAGTAGTCATGTATGGATGTGAGAGTTGGACTATAAAGAAAGCTGAGTGCCGAAGAATTGGTGCTTTTGAACTGTGGTGTTGGAGAAGACTCTTGAGAGTCCCTTGGACTGCAAGGAGATCCAATCATTCCATCCTAAAGGAGATCAGTCTTGGGTGTTCATTGGAAGGACTGATGTTGAAGCTGAGACTCCAATACTTTAGCCATCTGATGCGAAGAGGTGACTCATTTGAGAAGACCCTGATGCTGGCAAAGATTGAGGGCATGAGGAGAAGGGGACAACAGAGGATGAGATGATTTGGATGTTATCATCCACTCACTGGACATGAGTTTGGGTAAATTCTGGGAGTTGGTGATGAACAGGGAGGCCTGGCATGCTGCAGTCCATGGGGTCACAAAAAATCAGACATGACTGAGCGAATGACCTGAACTGAACTCCCCTTCTGAATTATTCTCTTCTCTGATAACAATCCTTACTTTCATTTAGAAAGTTACACACAACCCTCTGATGATGCATATTTTCTTCATAACAACTCAAAATTTCAGATCACCGATGAGGCCCTACCTGCAGCCTATCATTGTGTTGATACTTCATTAAAGTGATACTGATCAGATTGAATACTTTCTAGAAACAGGTATCCTGTGGTTGTTGCCTCCTATTTTCATATCAATAGTAGTTATTGGTGTCTTAGGGAAAGACTTAGCAGTCCAAAATTGACTTTTCTGTTAAATATAGTATTCAATATATAGTGGAGTGGATTCTTTCATGTCATGTCTTCAATATGGTACTTTTAGATTAAAAGTACATTTGCAGTGCTTTCTCAGACATATCCAAGTTCTCCAGGAAGTTGAAAAGAAGCAACAAGCCATATTTCCATTTTCTGTGCACAAGAAGCCACCTATACTGTTAAATTAGTATTTGAGATGCAGATTATCGAACAGGAATTTTATTTAGATTTTGTTTTTGGGAAAAGAATGTAAGAGAAGGAAAATATAAAGATCTAGGCAGATAAAGAAGCTGGGCTGTGTTGGTCCTTTAATGGACCGGAACCTGGTGGTCCAGAGTCGGCGATGAGAGTGAAAGAAGGAAAGAGGCTGATATCCCTGGTTTACACAGAAAGCCAAGAGTCCTATTCTTAGGGCTCGCGCTGCTGCACGTAGGCACCAGGCGCCCTCTCGAGTGGGTGAAGGCACAGTGCGCCTTTTCCAGAGGGGCTTAGAAGCCTGGGCAAGAAAGTGAGCTCAGAGGGCCTCTGTGCTCCAAGGAATTAGCCAGAAATAGAGAGATAGAGGGAGAGAGAAAGACAGAAAGAATAGAAAGAAAGAAAGATACGAGGACCCAGGCTCTGATGGAGCAAAGGTGTTTTACTCAACATGGCCCGGGCATATATACTGTAACGCGATCTCTATCAAAGAGAGAGTTGCAAACAATCACCCTTTACCATCTGGCTCATGAAAAGGAAGAGGGTACTTATCACCATAATAAGAAATGCCTGGATTCCTCAGCCCCGGGAAAGGAGTGCCTCTCCTCCTAATTACTGAATATTCAGGAATTAATAAGGGCCAGAGGGTCCCTGACAGATCCAAAACAGCACACAGGAAGCCTCTTGTTAAATGCTTCCCGACAGGGCTGTAGCCTAGTCACTCTCACAATCCCTTGGAGAACTCTGAAGACAGAATGATTCTATAGTATCATTCTGCTTTGCAGAGGGGCACATATAGATCCATTTTACACCTTCTGTTTATTTGGGTATAGTTTCCCACAGCACAATATTCTCTCTTCAACATTGATACATTTAATTGCTGTTTCCTGACTTTTTTCTTTTTTCCAATATTTATTTGAGGACATACAGTAGGTATTGCTACATGCCACCTAAATCTCTATGCAAAACTGAAGGACTTAATTCTGCAGTTGTTGGTACTGTCAGCAGACAACACTGCTGACAAATTTCATAAACTGATCTTCACTAGCGGGAGCTGCCTTCCTTACTTTCCCTGGATAACCTACTCTCTGTTCAGTGATAGAACTTAAAGACTTACCTCTTGTTCCAATGTAAGACGCTTCTAAAGAGTCATCCCAATTTCAGAGCTCCATGTGGGGTTATATGAGATCACTGTAAGACTAAATCACAACCTTATTTTTTTTTTTTTCCCTCCAATCTGCTTTCCCCCTCTTCCACAGACTTTTATACTAAAATACATGTTTCTAATAAATACCCCTTATGATAATCTCTGAATATGAGTTTGCTTTCCAGGGAATTCATCATACAAAAGATCAAAGTATTTTCAGACTTGAGAAGCTCAGATAATTTGGCATGAACTGCTATTATGCTAAGCAAGACTATAGCACTATAAAAGAACTTGAAAACAAAATTCCATGATGAAATGCTAAATAAGATCATGAGAACTAAAATGGACATAGAAGTTTAGAGAAGGAAAAAAATGTATTGAAGGTTGTCCGATTCAGAGAGATTTTTATGGAAAAGAAATATTGAGCTCAACCTTGGTAAGTGGACAGGATTTTGATAGATGAAAGGAATGAAGAGCATTCCAACCAAGGAGTAAATTGATGAAATGATCAGTGGGCCAGGTGAATTTCTGGTATTCATTATCCTTCAGTCTAAGAGTAACTTGGTGATACTTGGAAAGATGGCAATCAAATAGCTCTTATTCAGTTGTTTTAAAGTATACTTTTATGATTTTTTTCCCCTGAAAAGCTCTTAAGTTGATTGGGTCTCTTATCACAGTTTCTGTGAAATCTTTAGATTTAATGAGCTTATTACTGGTTTAAGTAAGCTGCCACTGGAGAGCTGTCAACCTAAAATAATCTCACATGTTCTCATTTGAGGAACTCTCCCAGGAAATAGATGATCAAGGAAATGATTACCCTTAAAATAAAAGTGTTTAGTGAAATTCTAAAGGGAGATTGTTTTCATAGTCCTTTATCAGTGTAATTTTCTCAGACTATACTGTGTCTTGAGCAATTAAGCCATAACTAAATATATTCAGATTAACATTAATACACAGGTAACAACCAGCATCAGTTTTGACATAGTCTTTATAGATAAAGCTTCTGTTTTGTGGGGAGTCCACATTTTCAGAAGAAAATCTGTGAAGCCAGTTCTATATACAAGTACAGATAAAGGGAACAAATGGAGCAATTCAATATTTGACATTTTTATTATTATTTATCCCACCAGTTAAGCAATCAATTTTAAGATCGATAAAACAAAAGGCATTATAGTTACCCTCTTTGTATTTTAGGACATATGTAAAAAAAAAATAAATAAAATTGAGAAATTCTCAATCAAGAATGGTGTGTTTATGACAAGCTTTCTTCAAAAGGACAAAAGAAACAAGAAGTTGCTGTGATAAGGCTTTTACATAATCCTTTAAGACCTTTATCATTTACTCAGCTTCTTTGAACAGATGGTTAAAACATGACAGCCAAAATAAGGCTGAGGCCTGGTCCAAAATAAGTCATTACCACCTCATATATGGTCGGCCAATACATACAAAAGAATTAAGAGAATCTTAGCCTAAAAATATAAAGCAAAGAATGACAGCTATTTACACTCCATTTTTTTTTTTTTTTTGTCAGTTCCTCTGCAACAGGCTTTTGGCACTGCCGTCTTGCTTCGTTGAAGCCAAGTAGATGAATTAGGTAAGTATGAGATTATGCAGTAACTATCCCTTATTATCCAATTTATCTAGCTAAATTTAAAGACCCCTATATACCTTTGTTTGTCAAAACACATAAATGCAATCATCGTCTAACTTAACATAGAAATTTTAATTTCACTGAAACCCATGCAGTACAATAAAAAGTAATATGTATTCACAGTGTGTTAACTATTTGCACAGCATTCTCTAGATATCATAGAGGGGGATAAGAAGTAGAAATAAATGGAACATTTATAAAAATTTAAGATGTTCTAAAATCCATACAATTCCATACTCTAGGCTTTCTGAAATGAAAAAAGAAAATCAACTAATTATGTACAGGTCTACTTCTGTGAAATCACATTAAAAACTGTCTTCAAATTATAACTATGTACGACGTCCCACCAGCAAAGAGTCAGACATGACTGAATGATTGAACTGAACTGAAGACAAAAAAAAATGTATTTTTTTAGGTAGTTCTTAATAATGTGGGAAAAATGTATATAGTATCATGGAAGCAATGCTTAAACTCCAAAAGACTCTTATCATATACTACCTACATCAATACTGTGAGCTAAATGTATTTATTGTTTTTTCCTTCACAGATGAGAAAACTCTAGCTTTCTCAACATGACAGAACTAATAAGATACAGAGTTGGGATTCAAACCTCCTTTCCCCAGCTCCCTAAGTACACGCTCTTAACCTCTGCTCTGTGTTGTCATTTTAGAGTCTCTACATCACATAAATAAAGCTACACTATTAAGAAAGGAAGCTATGACTCTTTTGTTAAATGCAACTCTTTTCTTGGGACTGCACAAATGCATTTAATCATTCTATTCAGCTAGATATAGGTAGTTTAAAGCCTTAAAAGATGGTCTTATTTAACAATTATTTAGTGGTCTATACATGTTGTGAGTATGTGGTTAAAGAATCACTAATTTATAAAATAATAAAGAAATTTTAAAAGAACTAAAGCATTTATAGTCTGTCGAAGTGAATTAAGTGATTTACCAGAGGCTATAGGATTGGTTAGTAGAATTGCTACTAGTTTCAGGTTGATTAACTCAATGGTTTTTCTAGTTTTTTATGATAATGCCATTAATATAGAAGCAATAAAAATTCAAAATAATATTCCTACATGTGTAAATAGACACTATGATGTTTGTTGTGATGAAGAAAAGATAAGCAATGTTTCATGCCTTCTCTAATTTGCTTCTTGGGAGTCTATATCTCAACGCTGGAATTTTAAAGAAAAATTTTGAATACAAATTACTGATGCTAATGGCCTATTTTCTATTTGAATGGGTTATATTGATATGCTCAAGAACTGAGGTATCACTATGGAAATACGAGGAGAATAATTTTGATTATCTTGGCATAGAAGCCTTTAGCCATTTATATTAACATAAATCAGTTAACTATGTATTTGGATAATATGTCACTTATCATTTTAGCAATATAATGATTTCTATACTATTGAAATTTCCCAGAGAAGAATCTAAGATTATTATCACTTAAATATGTGTTCAGAATAAAGATTATCCTTCAGTGTTTAAATATTAGTTTCACTTGGTTGAACATAAAGCATCTCTGAGTTTTCAAAATGTATTTAGTTTTGTTTACCTACTCAAAATCAATTTGTACATTGTTGTTGTTCAGTCACCCAGTTGTGTCTGACTCATTGGGACCTGATAGACTCAGTATGACAGTCTCACCAGCTCCCAGAGTTTGCCCAATTTCTTGTTCAATGCATCGGTAGTAGCGCTGCCCAGCCATCTCATCCTCTGATCCCCTCTTCTCCTTCTGCCCTCAATCTTTCCCAGCATCTGGGACTTTTCCATTGAGTCATCTGTTCACATTAGATGACGGAGCTTCAGCTTCAGCATCAGTTCTTCCAGTGACTATTCAGGGTTGATTTCCCTTAAAATTGACTGGTTTGATCTCCCTGCTGTCAAGGGACTCTCAGGAGTCTTCTCCAGCACCACAGTCTGAAGGCATCAATTCTTTGGCGTTCTGCCTTCTTCACGGTCCAGTTCTCACAACCGTATGGGACCACTGGGAAAGCCATCGCCTTGACTATACATACCCTTGTTGGCAGAGTAAGGCCTTTGCTTTTCACCATCTAGGTTTCTGTATTGTAATGTATTTTATTTGACAATAAAATTGAATTCTTTAGTTGCTAATTAAAATTTCAAATATCAATTTTTAATATGAAAACCTATGTGTTTCCCTTGATACAATTCTTTATCTGCATTCAATCCATGAATTCTAATATTGTGTGTAATATAGGACAATGTCACTTTTATTAGAAATAAACTTATTTTAATTTTCAAAGGTAACATTGAGACATGTCCCCATTTCTTTTAAATATCATTCTTGGTCTTGAATATAAAATAATCTCATCATCTTTTGCCAGTCACAGCCTAGAAAATAACATTATCACAGTCTCAATGTTGTCTTAAATAGCGAAGGCCTATTGCATTTATTCTTATATTTTAATGAGAAAGAAACATTTGACCTTTTAATTTAATAACAAAAATTATTTCTTAAACAAGTCAGAGAAATACATGTGAATATTTGAGTTTTGTGGATGAGTATTATTTTTGAAATAGGTTATAAAAGCATTTTGGATTAGTTTCATTGCTGACAATTGCTATAAAGGGATGGTAGAAAACAAGCACTCTGAGTTTTTTTTAAGATAGTAACTGATGTCTCAAATTAATCTTCACATCAAAATATCCTTCAAGAAAATGATGAATGACACATGATCCACAAGTTGCTACTCAGCAATCTTCTTGTTTCACAGCAAAGTTCAGTTCTCTTTGTGCCTTTCTCTTATGTATATGCGTAGCATTTACAAATATTCTGTGAACTAGGTTAAACATCATTCCTTTCTTCTCTCTTAAATTTCTTAAAAGATCAATTCTATTTTATAGACCAGCATAGAATAATTGTACAGATACTTTTTTGTGGAATGTGTAATACTTTTACAACTCAAATTTCCTAACATGATGGTGTATATAATACTTGTAAGATTATTATATAGTACCATAATAAAGGGAATCTTTCATCTCTCATTAGAAACAAATGTAATATGATTTTCTTTGAGAGTTTTTTCTTGTCTCAATTGCAATGATGGCATTTTAAAATGAGATTTAAAAATTTTACTGAATATACCTAAATATACTGATTTTACCTTTAGTAAAATGAAATACCACTTTTGCAAAATCACTAGTGTTGAAAATTGTTCTCCAAATGATTTTCAAAAAAAGAAATGCATTTTCTTAAGTATAATAAATGCATATTTTGGTGATAATAGCTGTGTCTCCTAAACTCTTGCTAACTTTTCTATTTATATTTTCTAAATAGTTCTTCCAAGTTTTGGTATATGACTTATTCAGCTTGCAACACTTTCACAATGTTTTTTAATCTATTACTTTGATATCTCAAGAATTCCTTGTATTTCACATGCATTTGTGACTTTGAGGTTGTAAGTCTCTATCATAAGCTCTTTAAGCTTCTGTTCTAGAGCAGTTCGTTTGTTTGTTTCTTTCTTTTTAATCTTCCTTCTAACTTATGTCTATCTTTTTTTTTTTTTTTTCCCCCTTTTGTGCTGCATGGCATGTGGGATCTTAGTTTCTCAACCAGGGATCCAACTTGTGTCCCGTGCAATGAGCCATGGGATCACCAGGGAAGTAACCTGTGTTCTTTTTTTACCTTCTCTTTGAATCTCAGAAATGCCTTACAGTCAATGTAATCAATAATCAGTTTACCTTGCATCTTTGAATATAGCTGCTTTATCTTTTATTTTTCTGTATTTCTTTCACAAGTGAAATACTGTGGCAAACATTTCTAGTTCTCAACAATGATCGTGTACTCATCTATATTTCCCAGACTCCTTGCTTTTAGGTTGATCTCAAAAGACAAGATTTTGGCCCATTTGATTTGAGTGGGAGTAATTAAAGCCACTTCTAGGCATGGCTCTTAAAATCATCTCATGCAATCTGTTTGTCTTTACTGTCTCTTCTAGAGATATCTTGGAAACAGCTTATTTTAGAAGGCATAATTAGAAGAAAGAAGACAGCTCAATCTGCATTGTGTGTGATGTCACTTTAGTTCTGTCCAACTCTCTGTGACTGAATGGACCATAGCCTGCCAGGCTCCTCTGTCCATGGTATTCTCCAGGCAAGAATACTGGAGTCGGTTGTCATGCTTTCCTCTAAGTGTTCTTCCCAATCCAGGGATCAAACCTATGTCTCATGTTTGCTGAATTGTCAGGAAGGTTCTTTACCACTAGTGCCACCTAGGAAGCCCCAACTTGCATTAGACTTTATATTTTCCCCTCCAGGGTGGGGGATATTAAGTTGAAAATTAGGGTGTTTTAAATTTGGTGATGCTAGCATTACTTAAAACAGAAATTGGTATCAGAAGAGAGATATAGTTATAGGAAAACTCTAAAAATATTTCTTATTTAATTAGGAGAGAAATATTAGGCAGTGAATAATCAATATTAAGGGCTAGAAAGACCATGACACATGTGTATAGTAGAACACACACTTGGTAAAAGGGAAAACTGCAATCACTTGTGAGGCAGACCACATGCTTACTTTAGAGAAAATGTTTCAAAAGCATGTTCCTAGTGTATTGTATTATTACCGGCTACATTCTCCAAGGTTGACAAGATAGATATGAGCCAGTCTGCAAGCAAAAATGCAAAAAATAACATTATATAGATTCAGAATTTTGCAGTTTTGGGGAAACTCACTGCTTTTTGATAGTTTTAAACATCTTTTCAGTGATAGAGACCCAATAAATAAAATATTTTAGTTAGAAAACTGACAGGAGTCGAAGAAGATATAATATTTTAATGCAAGACTCTTTGTCTCAAGGCAGCCACATCAAGAAAGGAGAGAAGCACATGGATATTAAAGAAAGGAATTCAATGCATTTGAGAACCATAGCAAAAGAAGAACATTTGAGAATGATTAGTTGTTCAAGGAACTAACTGAGAGTGAATAAATCAGAAGCCAATCATAGACCCATATTACCTAAGAAGCAATAAGTAAAGACTAAAAAGATAGTAGCTTTATAGTAGCTTTCAGGCCACCAAACCATGGGAGTGAGACTTAACTTAGGCAGATTGATAGGAGTTCAAGCTGAAGGCCCTTTAAGGAGGAGGTAGACTTTTTCTCATTCTTTTGCCTTAGACAAGTAGGCTTCATAGGCAGCAATATCTCTTGTTCAAAGACATGCCATCCCTTTTTTTTTGGTTTTTTTTGTTTGTTTGTTTGTTTGTTTTTTAGCTTTGGATGAATGTTTTAGGAGAAGGCAGAAGTAAAACTTCCACAGCCTGAAGCTCTGGGTTAACCTGTTCCTTCTGGCTAATCTTGTGCCGATGTCATCCCAGGATGTATGTTACTGGAAAGGGTCTGGGTGAAGTTCTCACAGCCTTGAGATATTTTTTATCTATTTTCAGCAGCTAGTTGAGAAGTATATAAGGCCCTGCTCAAACTAGTGAGATGGGTACTCTCCTGCCCCCTTGTGAAGTCTATGTTAGAAGATTTTTCTGTCACTTCCACTTTAAATAAAATCTACACAAAGGCCTTAATGACTGAGACTGTCTTTGGTTCTGGAGTTAAATCTTCTCCTTTGGAGACCGTGATCTGGTGGCACCATTCAATATAAGCTATCAGGAGAGAAACAGTCTTCATTCAAAGACGGATGAGATATTCTCTGTGAATCATTCCACATATAGATGTATTTTTGATATATTTGTGACAGGAAGGTGAGTTCCATGCCCTACTACTTTACCATCTTGATTTTTCTCCTACAAGGAGAAAAGCTGTTTTCCAACAGCTTTTCAAATGAGTCCAAATATAAGTACAAATAAAAATCTCAGAGCGTTGGTCCAGAGCACTAAGGAAAACCACACAACAAAGTTTCAGGAGAGGAGAATCAGGATCTGTTCAAGAAAACTACTCACTGAAAACCTGCTTTTATTTTCAGTATTTAGATCCAGTGAAAATTTAAGGTTCAAATAAATAATGTTTTAAGCTTTCATTTGGTTTTATTGAGTTGCTACTATAGGTATCCCTTCAAGTTATGACAGCTATAAGGGAGTAGTCATATTTTTTTATTGAAGAAAACATGAAAATATTTATTGTTTATCATCCTGAAATTTTTTCCACTAAGCCTTGGATATATTCCTCACCAAAATCACATTTTTGAGAAATGGACTCTTCATTTTTTATGTATAAGCCAAATTGCTATGTATAAGAATATGAATTAATATCAACATTAATGAAAATAAAGATGAGAAGATGAGCTAAAAGCTATCACAAAAGTTTTCATCAGAAGACCTATCACTTTTAAGGTGGCCTTCTTTACTGTGTAGTGAGTTGACTCCATCACTTTGAGAACTGCTAAGAAAGACAAAAATAAAAAGAGTCCTCGCTCAAGCTTACACTAATTTTATTCTTTTTCCTTATGAAATTAGCTGAACATATCAACCTTTGGTGGCACCCAAAGTGACAGCATAACTCAGACAACATCCCTTGATACTTCAGGTTCTAGAATAATTTAGAATTAATTTTGCAAGAACTGTATGATAGACAAAGCACTTTCATTATCACTGCACAAGTGTGTCAGCATTTTTGAAGGCCTTGGGAATGCATTCAATGGTGAAAAATTGATATAACTTGATTCTTAAAGATAGACCACCAAAAGTTGACTTTTTTTTTATAAATATATGGCATCTGGGAGGAAATAGGGCCTGAAGAGATTCTAAATAAAATGTGTGACAATTTAATCTGTGGTAAAGGGAGCAGGACTATGGAATGAATTCAGTATCAAAGGCCATCTAGGGGTCAATAGAAGAAATCCCAAAGGTTACTGGTTTTGTTTGGTTTTTGTCACAGATACTACAGGTTTTCACTTTACAAAACACAATTTTTTAGGGAATGATTAGTTATACTTGAGTATTCCTTTATTTGCATCCTAATCACATTATATTTATAAGGTACTTCTCAGAAACGCATTTGTAACATACTGGAAAAGAAGCATAGGATGTGTTCATCTGCTTAGTAAAAACTACCTGGTATCACACACATTATACCAGTGAACTGAGTATTCTGGAGACCATATTTATGAGAAGCAAACATAATAATTTAGAGTAATTTATGGGTAAAGAAACATTTTTGATAAAAAAATGCCTTCACATAAATATATACTCTGGTTTCTCTTCAGATAATTTTGACATCTAGGGATTAAATTGGTTTTAAAGTGAAGAAGTTGCCCTACTCAACCTAAGGTTGTTTTAAAAGCAATTATTAAATCCAGTAGTTATGAAATTCCATCATTAAACAATGATTTCACTCATTTATTGAAATCTCATTCAATATTTCACTCATTCAATCTCATTTCACTCATTTATTGAAATCTCATTCAAATCTCATTCATTAATTGAATACCAATCACATGCTAAGCATCATTCCAGGTGCTACAGGAACATGAATAAGTAGCAAGGACAGAATTCTTGCCTTCAGGGTAATAATAAAAGCAGACAAAGCTATCAGTCACATTAGTATTATGAAGAAAAATACAGTGATTAGCGGGTAAAGGCATGCTCTGCAGTGGGATGCATTGGACTGCTGTCTTATTTTGTGTTGTCAGGGAAGGATTTCTCTTTAAGGTAATATATGAATAGAGACACAAAGGATGTGAATGAGGGAGACTGGTGGATGAGGTACATGTGTAAACAGAGTTTCATAGCAAGTATGAAGGCTGTGAGGGACGAATGTGTTTACAGAGAAGAAGGTTAGTAAAACTGAAGCAGAATGCACAAGGCAGGGGTAGTAGTGTTGGGTGAGCTGGTAGGAAAGTCAGAAAAATTACAGGTGTGAAGTTCCTTGGCAGAAAACACCATGGTAATTCAGGTCACAGTAAAATCTTTGCTCTTACACTTATGATGGTGGGAGATGGTGGTAGTTACCTAAGCATAGAAACAATACTGTCTGGTTTATGTTTTAAAAGAATCCCTCTGGTTGCTTAGTTTGAGAATACACTAGATAGGGACAGGAACAATGACCTGAAAACAGTTTTGAGGCTATTCTAATAATCCAGGCTATATATGGCAGTGGCTTGGACCTGGATGTGGCAGCACTAGTAGCAAGATATCAGATTCTGGATATGTTTTGACAAATAGGCAAATATTTTGTTGATAATATTAATACATACTATTCAAAACCATATTCAGAATTATATTCCTTTATCTATAAGCTAAAGTTCACCTCTCCTCATTCATTCTCAAATTATAGTTCAGAAAAATGGGGAAACAGAAAGGACATATCATCTATGGAAAACAGAGCTTGTGTCATAGGAGAACACTCCCCTCTCTAGCACCAGTGGTTTGTGCAAGAAGGAAAATAGAAGGAGATGGAGGTAATGTAGTATGAGAAGATGCTTCCTTACTGAAGCATTGATAGACAAATGTGAAAATCTTTATCTCAGTATATATGATTCCATTAAAAATATCCTACAACAGTTTGCATTAGTTGGTCATTCATTTCTGGGTCACGTGACTATTATAACTTCTAAGTAGTGTTAGTCACTCAGTCAGTCTTGTCCAACTCTTTAGGACCCCATGAACTGTAGCCCGCCAGGACCCTCTTTCCATGGAATTCTCTAGGCAAGAATACTGGAGTGGGTAGTCATTCCCTTCTCCAGGGGATCTTCCTGGCCTAGGGTTCAAACCCAGGTCTGCATTGAAGGGAGATTCTTCACCTTGTGAGCTGCCTGGGAAGCCCCTTCATAGTGTACTCTACTGGATTAAAAGATTTATAAGTGCATTCTCAGCCATTCGAGATTAGCAGGGACTGTGTCTGGGAGATTCTTGAAATCATCACGCTTCTAAAACCTCAGAAGGCTGAACAACACGATTTCCATAATCTAGGTTTTCTACCACGTATTCATAATGTCAGAGGCCAGCAGTTTAGATACAGTCTTGGATTCAGGCCACACTGACCTATTAGCTGTCATAAATGATTCATAGATGTTATGCTTTGCTTACAGTGTGAACTGGGGCAGGGTGTATGTGGCAAATATATAGGAGAGTTTCTGATTGCTAAGCAAAAAATCATTGAGAAACTTCAAGAGCTAGACAGGACTTAGAACACTGTAGTAGGCAAAACAAATAGGGATGTAGACATTTATTCAGAAAGGGCTAATTGTATTAATTCTATGTTGCAAAGAAATAAATTTTCAAATAATACCCAAATAAAATTATCAGTTTGGCACCAGTGAAAACAAAGTTTGGTCTGTCACTAACTGGTATTGGGTTTACATGAGGAGCTAGATTTCTCTCACGCTAAGCCAACATGCAGAGCTATACCAATGAAATCTCTGAAATTGGTCCCATTGGGCAATAATGCTAACACAGGATGACAGCTTAGACTTATATCTAAGATAGGTACATTGCTTCCACCAAGATGCATGAATTACGAGGTTGAGCAATTAATTTATTATGCATATTAAAAGAAACTCATTTCAAGAAAATTCTCATAAACTCTCTTCAATAAGTGTAAGTGGTGGCCATAGATTTGTTTTAATCAAGTTCTGAGCTGCTGGAATAATCCCTGGCCCCATGATATAACTATATGCTTGCATTGTATATATCGTTAGAATGTAGAAGTTTTCAAAACTTTGTCATATTTCATACTTTTTTATTTTGATCTACAGGACCTTTAATCCTATATCTGGCCTAACCTACTTCTCTGCCTAGCTTGTCAGTGGGCTTATGAAATGTAATCAGGTCATTATCAAGATAATTATGAAGTGTTACCTTATCTTCTACTAGTTTTTACCACATCAGGTAAAATGGGAAGTCCGCAAAGATACCTGGAGTCTTTCTTCAGACCTTTTTAGTATTTCAGTCTTGGCCTCAGAGAAGTTAGGAGACAGTATACAAACAGCTAATAGTGATATGACTTGAAATCCCTAAGAAAATTATCCTACATTTGCCTAGGTGAAATGCTGCCAACTATTGCAACACATGCCATAAATGGCTACCTGCTGTTTGTGGTAAAGTTTAAGTAATATTGGAGATTTTCCAAGATTAGCTCAATCACAGAATGAAGATAGGTGATGGGAAACAAGAGCTGAAATTGTTCAAACATCAATTGAGGTTACTAGAGGAGAAATGAGTTATAAAAATAAATAAAAGTGATTCATTTCAGGAATGATTAACAGTTAAGTGTTAATCTGAGCATAGACATTAAGCAGACAAAACAAGTTCAATTTGAGGAACTTTTGATACTGTTAGAGATACAAAGAAACAGAGAAGAATGGTACTCACCAGAAGCCATGGTGCTTTTTCAGATGCTATAGCCACTTGGAATCCTGGCATCTCTTCTGGATAATTTCAAATTCCAAAATTCAAACAAACTTCAGATGAAGGACAGTCAGTAGAGATAGTATTGTGTATACATGTGTTCTAAGTTGTTTCAGTCACATCCAGCTGCTTGCAATTCTATGGACTGTGGCTCACCAGGCTCCTCTGTCATGGGATTCTCCAGGCAAGATTTACCACTAGCACCATCTGGAAAGCCCCAGAGATAGCTTTGCAATGTGCAAATGAAAAGCTTGATTTATTGAATTAGTTTCCCCTGCTTTTTCTTCAGAAATAACAAGGTTCACTGTAAGAGCCTTTATCACTGACAAGATAGAATATTTTTTGTGTTCCTTATTTATTTTGTTTTGTTTTGCTATTCCTGTTTTCTCAGAGAAAGAACTCTCATGCTTGCACTGAAATTGCTCTCTTTCTAGAAGATCTCTGACAGCATGAACTGAACATGAATTATTTTTCCATCTAGTTCTCACAAAAGGGATTTGCTATTTTCTTTTCCTAAACATGAAAATAGAGCCCCCTCAAAAATTCTTCCTAGTTCCACATTTGCATAACCTCTTAATTACTTCACTTCTACTTTCTTAGATGTGTTTTGGCAAATATTTCTTAACCACATCTTTTCTTACCTTTTCCACTTCCAGTTTTTCCAATCAGTTTTGCTGGTTTTCTCCCAAAGAATATTCAGATCATCCAAAATTTGCATTTTAAAATATCTATGTTTAAATTTATCCTACAAAAGCAATAGTAAGTTGTCTTTGACAAGAATCTCCACTTTTAAGGAGCAGCACTTGCTCTTTCTGTAATATCACTTATTTTTAAGACCCAGAATTACTAGCTATTTTTATGTATGGTTCAATTAATTCACAGAATAACAAAATATGATCAGTTTTGGTTTGCAGTCTCATATAAATTGACCACTCTTAAAGCTTTGACACCTGATGAGGTTGAGTATTCTAATTACTTTATATGATCGATCTTATTTATAATGCTTTTAGTAAAGCAGAACCACAGAGAAAGAATAGCCAACAGTATGTCTTAGGAGACTAAAGTCATGGCAATTAGCTAACTTTCTGTAAAGATTGCCTGTGAGTTTCCAAAAAGCTATTTCTAGAAATCTATCCTTCAGAGTCTGGGTTTCACTTCCAGGAGAGAAAATAAGCATGTCAATTTCTGATTACTGAGCTTTCTCAATAAATCAGTTCTTGGTAAAACTAAAAATGATGTTGAGAGACAAACGAGATGAATCAGAAGCTAATTATTATTCTTTAACTCTGCCTAAAAGTCAAAGCCTTTTAGACCCCTTTAAAAAGTTTTTGGTAAATAGCTGTGTTTTTCAGCCGACATACACAAATTCTTCCCAACTCTAATTTCAAAGAGTTAAATGTGCATGAAGATCTAATTTTTACTGTTTGTACTAACCTTATGCATCTCAACCATTTCAGCTTCAAATTTTCCACAAGCATATAATAGTGATGACAAACAGACTAGATGATGATATGTCCAGTGCATTAAATCCAGGTGTAGTGAACAAATCTTCTCCCTCACCTCACTTGTGATAGTAAATAAAGTCTTATAATCAATGTTCCAAAGAGAACTCTAATACATTCATTTCCCTTCAAGTTGGTCACTATGTTTATTCAATTCCTCATCTACCTCTGGCTTTGAATTTTTGAAAATTTTCTTAACTTATTTTGCTGTCTCCATTCTTTGTACCAAACCAATCTTTCCTGAATTTAAGTTGATTTTCTAAAATATGACACTAGTCCCAATATACCATTGCTGTGGAAATTTTCAGGATCCCTCATGTCACAGATGAAAACTGCAGTGTATTTCTATGTAAAGAGTGCTTCCCATTCTGATCACAGTCCTGGGTCCCTAGGCACATCCTCTGCTGCTTTACCCCTCAGATTGTTTGCTTTAGTCAAGATATTCATGACATTTCCAGAAAGTGCCAGGAATTTTCATGTTTCTAAGTTTCTGTACATATTGTTGATTTCTTTCTTTATTTATTTTTTGTTGAAATATTAGAGATTTTATAATGTGTTAGCCTCAGGTGTACACCAAAGTGATTCAGTTATATATATGTATACATATTATTTTCTTACATTTCTTCAATTAGAGGTTTTCAAGGTATTTAGTTCCTTCTGCTATACAGTAGATCCTTATTGGTTATCTATTTTATATATACTAGTGTGTATATTTTAATTCCAAACTCCAAATTTATCCTTCTCTACACCTATCCCAAATTCTCCTTCCAAACCCAAAGAAAGAAATGTCAAGGATTGCTCAAACTACCGCACAGTTGTACTCATCTCACAAACTAGCAAAGTAATGCTCAAAATTCTCCATGTCAGGCTTCAACAGGATGTGAACTGTGAACTTCCAGATGTTCAAGCTGGATTTAGAGAAGGCAGAGGAACCAGAGATCAAATTGATCATCAAAAAAGCAAGAGAGTTCCAGAAAAATATCTACTTCTGCTTTATTGAATATGCCAAAGCCTTTGACTGTGTGGGTCACAAATACTGTGGAAAATTCTTGAGATGGGAATACCAGACCACCTGATCTGCCTCCTGAGAAATCTGTATGCAGGTCAGGAAACAACAACTAGAACTGGACATGGAACAACAGACTGATTCCAAATCGGGAAAAGAGTATGCCAAGGCTGTCTATTGTCACCCTGCTTATTTAATTTATATGCAGAGTACATCATGAGAAATGTTGGGTTGGATGAAGCACAAGCTGGAATCAAGTTTGCCAGGAGAAATATCAATAACCTCAGATATGCAGATGACACCACCCTTATGGCAGAAAGTGAAGAAGAACTAAAGAGCTCTTTGATGAAAATGAATGTAGTGAGTGAAAAAGTTAACTTAAAACTCAACATGCAGAAAACTCAGATCATGGCATCTGGCCCATCACTTCATGTCAAATAGATGGGGAAACAATGGAAACAGTGACAGAATTTTTTTTTTCCCCCTTTGGCTCCAAAATCACTGCATATGTTGACTGCAGCCATGAGATTAAAAGACATTTTTTTTCTTGGAAGAAAAGCTATGACCAACCTAGACAGCATTTTAAAAAACAGAGACATTACTTTGCCAAAAAGATCCATCTAGTCAAACTATGGTTTTTCCAGTAGTCATGTATGGATGTGAGAGTTGGACTATAAAAAGAAAGCTGAGTGCCAAATAATTGATGTTTTTTTGAAATGTGGTGTTGGAGAAGACTCTTGAGAGTCCCTTGGACTGCAAGGAGATCCAACCAGGCCAGTCTAAGGGAAATCAGTCTTGAATATTCATTGGAAGGACTGATGCTGAAGCTGAAACTGCAATACTTTGGCCACCTAATGCAGAGAACTGATTCATTGGAAAAGATCCTGATGCTGGAAAAGATTGAAGGCGGGAGGAGAAGGGGATGACAGGAGGAGATGGTTGCATGGCATCACCAACCCGATGGACATGAGCTTGTGTAAACTCCGAGAATTGATGATGGACAGGGAAGCCTGGTGTACTGCAATCTGTGGGGTCGCAAAGAGTCAGACACAACTGAGTGACTGAACTGAACTGAACTGCCATGTGTCCAAACTTTGGTAATCATAAATTCATATTCTATGTCTGTGGGATTGTGTCTGCCTTGCATGTAAGTTCATTTGCATCATAAGATTCCACATATAAGTGATATCCTATAATACTTGTCTTTGTTTTACTTCACTTACTGTCATAATATCTAGGTCCATATATTTTGCTGCAAATAGCATTGTTTTATTCTTTTTTATGGCTGAGTAATATTTCGTTGTATATATGGACGGCACCTTCTTTATACATTCTTCTATCAGTGGACATTTTGTTTCTGTGTCTTTGTTATGGCTTTATAAATAGTGCTGCAACAAAGAACCCTTTTGAAATTATTATTTTCTCCAGATTTTTAAGTTTTTAGCAAATCCTTCAACACAATCATTCAGAGACTCCCTGAAAATCATATAGTGTAAAGATCTAACACATATCTGAAGCTCTCTGTGTCTTGGTAGCATACTCAACACTCTAGCTTTGTGTTGTCTATTAACACTTTAGGTAGACTTCAATTATAGCACACATCACACTGTACCATACTTTCATCTATCCCCAATATTACTGTTACTTGAGAGAAGTATGCCTTATTTATCTTTGTATGTGCATGCTCAGCTGCTTCAGTCGTGACTGACTCTTTGTGACCGTATGAACTGTAGCCTACTAGGCTCCTCCGTCCATGGGATTCTCCAGGCAAAAATACTAGAGCGGGCTGCCATGCTCTCCTCCAGGGGTTCTTCCTGACCCAGGGATCGAACCCATGTCTCTTGCATGGGTGATTTTTTTTTTAAGGCAATTTTTTTAACTGCTGAGCCATGGAGGAAGTCCATTTAGCTTTGTACTCACAGCTCCTAAAATTATTACTGGAAATTTCTCAAAATTAATACTTTAAATCTGATGAATTAGTAGAAGGATGAGAAAGCTTTTTCTATAACTGAGTCCTTGCCTTATAATTTAATTCTAATAATTGAGACTTTTTAAAATCCCATCGCTGAGTGTTTTCCTTGTAACCTGTTTGAAATTCTATTTTCTTCAATTCTGGGGCTCTTTTACACCAATATTCCTTATAAATAAAGTTAATTTTGTATTCTCAATATCTATGAACAGAATTATGTCTTCACAGACTTATGTGTTTGCCTGTAATTACCTTTAGTGACCTTTTATTTTTAAACCGAATGTCAGTGATACCTATTTGTACACCTGCGTGAATCTTCTTGTTGGAAGTCATTTCACCCCTGAAAACGTATACAGTACCTCAGTCATGGGCTGTATTGTTTATGCTTTTTTTTGTGCCATTTATTATGTGTATATTATTTAGCGAGTTGTGAGAAGCATATGTGAGTAAATACTTCAGATTTGTATCTACATATATTTGCATAAGAAAAACCAAGTACTACACAAGCAGATTGTTATAAAGTTGTATAGTATTGAGTTCTTTTGAAAGAAATTTGTCTTCAGTAACAAGATGAGAGCTCTTAAGCAACAGCTAGTTTATTTTACTTAAATCAGTTTGATTACTATGAAAATTTATTGTTCAATGTTAGTCAAACACATATATTTCAATTTAATTTTTCACTTAATGTCAGAAGATGAAGAGCAACAGTATTGTCAGTTTATAAAATATCACATTTTATACGTCAAATTAGGGAAAATATGGAATGGATCAAATTGACAGTTTGAAATATTTAGCTAAAGAAAATTGTGTGACTGAGAACTGATATTTTTATTCATGATATGGTTGATATAGTTACAGTAGCTTTTAAAAATGAACAAACATTGATTAAAGAAATTATTATTTTTTGTTCTAAAAGGCAATTCAAGATGTACATTAAAATGGTATATCCTTAAAATAAGAGCATTAGAATATCTTCTTCATAGAATTCAACAGTGGATGCTTAGTTTTATTCATCATAAAACAGGACAATTAGAACATCTTCTGCATAGAATTCAACAGTAGATGCTTAGTTTTATTTATCATATACTTCTTTAAAGTTCTGCTAGTGAAATTTTGCTTAAACTATAAAAGAGTTACAGCATTTAAGTCCACCAAGAGATAATTCCTCTTTGAGAATTTAGGAAAGGTAGAAGGGAAAAATAGAAGTATAAATTCTTTCTAAACTTAAATCTATGTGATCATTTTTATGATTCATACATTATTATTATACTTAATTTTGTTTAACTATTAAATATAAGTGATAGATGATAAAATTATATCATAGAATCTTATATTTGGAAAGAATTTTAGTGACATTGGTACTACAAGATGTAAACATTCTATTAATATGCCCTAATTTATAAAGCATCTTAGTATTTGATCTAGAAACTCCTAGACCAGGATTTTTATATTAATATTAATGTCATGGAATGGGAAATATAAAAATAATTCTATGGGGCTTATTTTGCATTTACTATGCTATGTCTTGATTTAGACAAGGCCTTTATACTGAATCTTTCTTCTTTATTTTGTGTTGATGTCTTATACTATTTCTACCTTAATTAAGACCATAGAATATTTCCTAGTCACATATGAGCCAATATATTTAACATCTACCACAAACTGGAATTTGTGATATATATAGTTGATATCTGTGATTGTTTAACAATATATGATTTGTCGGATAGTTGAACAAAACTACAGCCTGGGTGTTAGCTCAAACCTCTTGAATATGCAGAAAGATGCAGAGCTGACTATATTGGAAAGAAAATCATACACAAAATATTCTAATTTGTAGGTGAGCCTTTTAGGTGGAGTACACAAGGGGGTTTTTAAGACTAGTTGGAAATTGAAGATAATTTCCTGTTTAGGACATTTTAAGATGGTGTTTCCTAGTATGTATTCCACTAAACTCCCTTACTATAGGTAGTTTTAAATAAAAGGAACTCAGAATTGAGAACAATAACATAAAGATCTACATATCATGTCTGTGTTTAGAATTCACAGTACACGTGAGTATTTTAAATGGGTCTCTGAAATCCTATATTAAAATAACCTATTTGGTTTTTTGAAACATGCTTTTCCAAATATTTTCTAACCAAGTTTTTGTGGAAGTAATAAATAGTTCTTGTATAATGGTTTTCATTGATCATTAATTTTTCATATATTTACAAAATTCATGTAACATATAAATTCATATAATATAAATTTCATATATTTTAACATAGTCTTATGGAAGTACATTTAATACTATTAAGAATCTAATTACATGAATTCTGTATGTTTACATTTAAATGAGCATCAATAAAACCATGAGTTGAGTGCCATGCTCATAAATTTTATTCACTAATTATGTAACCTAAACACGAGAAGTGAAAAAGAGACTTAAGGATTTTACTTGACTTATGTATGTATGACCTAGAAATATTTATGAAAAATGAAAATTCAATGTAAGTATAGCAATGACATCCTAGAAAATAAAAACGCTGTATCTTTATTCAATAAACCTTGGTAGAATATCTATGTGTGCCTGGCACAGAGTACAAAGATGAATAAAATAAATATATATATAGCCCTTGAAGAACTGAAGCATGTATATAATGGCCTATATAATATACATTACATGTTTTAAGGTTAAATAGTTAAAATATATTTGTATCATGTGATAGGGAGATTTAATATTTCTGCATGTTTTGGCATTTGATCAGTCCATGATTGCTTAGCATCAACTGATCTGATAAGTCTACTTAAAATATGCTCAGTGTATGGAGAGATGTATTACGAAACACTAGTGACTGGAATCTGATCTACTTATTGGTCATATGACTCTTCTGTGCTCTTGCTCTAAGGTGTAGATGCTTTTCTTTAAATATAATCTTAAAGGCAAAAGAAAAAAAAATGATAAGTACTAGTTTGAGAATCAGTCCAGTTCAGTTCAGTCACTCAGTAGTGTCTGACTCTTTGTGAGCCCATGGACTGCAGCACACCAAGCCTCCCTGTCCATCAACCACTCCTGGAGTTTACTTGAACTCATGTCCATTGAGTCAGTGATGCCATCCAACCATCTCACCCTCTGTCATCCCCTTCTCCTCTCACCTTGAATCTTTCCCAGCATCAGGGTCTTTCCCAATGAGTCAGTTCTTTGCATCAGATGGCCAAAATATTGGAGTTTCAGCTTCAGCATCAGTCCTTCAGATGAGTATTCAGGAGTGATTTCCTTTAGAATGGACTGGTTGGATCTCCTTGCTATTAGAGACTCTCAAGAGTCTTCTCCAACACCACAGTTCAAATGCATCAACTATTCAGCACTCAGCTTTCTTTATAGTCCAACTCTCACATCCATACATGACTATTGGAAAAACCATAGCTTTGACTAGATGGACCTTTGTTGGCAAAATAATTTCTCTGCTTTTTAATATGCTGTCTAGGTTGGTCATAGCTTTTCTTCCAAGGAGCAAGACTCTTTTAATTTCATGGCTGCAGTCACCACCTGCAGTGATTTTGGAACCTCCCAAAATAAAATCTGCCACTGTTTCCATTGTTTTCCCATCTATTTTCCATGAAGTAATGGGACCAAATGTCATGATCTTAGTTTTTTAAATGTTGTTTTAAGCCAACTTTTTCACTCTCCTCTTTCACTTTCATCAAGAGGCTCTTTAGTTCTTCTTCACTTTCTACCATAAGGGTGGTGTCATCCAGATATCTGAGGTCATTGATATTTCTCCTGGCAATCTTGATTCCAGCTTGTGCGTATACTTAGTTTGAGTGTAAGAAGGTATAAACTAAAATATTTCAAGTGTAAGAGTCAGGCAACAACAAGTTTCACCCTCTTTCTGAAGAGTGAGAAAGCAAATTTTCACTGGCAGCTTCAGCTTATGAAGGAAGATAAATAGGAAATCATTGAAAGGCACATGTTCTAATCACATCCCACTCAATTTTGCCAGGGTGGAGTGATTATACCTTTGTTCTCCAGATGATTAATCTTTTCTGCCAGAGACATGTAGGAAAATGTACCTTAGAGATTTCTGAATACCAGAATAAATCTACCAGTTCTTCTCTATGGACTAAAGTAATGAAACTAGATTTAATGTAAATTATATAATACCAGTTCAAAACAATGCAAGTCTATGATAATGGTTGAGGGTATTCTTTTAGCCTAAATTTCTTCTTATGTGAATTATTACTAGTCACTCTGTATTCAAAAGATGTCCCAGGCCTGAACTAGTCCAGTTAGCTCAGAATTCTTGATTCAAGTTGCCAAGATTTTGATCATAAGATAATCTTGACCCTTTGCTTCACATTCTGTTGCTCTCAAGTCTACTTTTTGTGTTGTTGTTGTTTAGTCACTAAGTTGTGTCTGATTCTTTGCAACCCTATGGACTATAGCCCTGCCAGGCTCCTCTGTCTATTGAATTTTTCCAGGTTAGAATATTGGAGTGGGTTGCCATTTCCTTCTTCAGGAGATCTTCCAGGCCCAAGAACCAAATCCATGTCTCTTGTGTCTCCTGCATTGACAGCCAGGTTCTTTACCAGTGAGAAGCCTGGGAATTCCTTATATATGTCCTTAGTTGCCTGGCAGGAGACCTAGGTTTGATCCAGAAAAGGAGTCAAATGGATGGTAATGTGCTAACTAATTGGCAAATGATCAGTGGGAAGAATTTCATATTCTTCGAGGCTTGCATCTCATTCACAAATATGAAGTGATATATGTGTATATATTGACATATGCATATACTGATATGTATATGGCTTCCCAGATGGTGCTAGTGGTAAAGAACCCACTTGCCAATGCAGGAAACATAAGAAACATGGGTTCACTTCCTAGTTTGGGAAGATCCTCTGGAGAAGGGCATAGCAACCCACTCCAATATTCTTACCTGGAGAATCCCATGGAAAGAGGAACCTTCCAGGTTGCAATCCATAGGGTCACACCAAGTTGGTCACAACTCAGCATACAGACACACATATACTTTTGAGGTGTGGATTGTATTGTTTAACCAAAGCATCTGTGAAGACACAGGGGCAGCAGTGTCTATACCTGCCTGAGATAGCCTCATGGTGGACTTTACACTTGATTCTGAAAAGAAAAATTAACAGGCAAAGATATCTGATTATTATTCCAGGAAATAAAAATAATGTGTCTGGGCATCACATGGAAAAACGTTACACGAACAGGGAACACTGGCAGTGTAGCACAGGGTGTATGGGATAGAATGGTTAAAACTGAGACTGAAATGAGTGATGGGTACAAATTATAAAATAACTGATCAGTTTGTTGTGGCATTAAAAATGCATCTTGTCAGTGATGTAGCAGTTTAATGGAAGAAGGAGTATAAAGGTTATGGAACAGAGATGGAGAGGACATAGGCAATAAGGCAAGTTAGGAAACTATTACTATTGTCACAAAGAAAAATAATAAAAAGATTATACTGAGTTAAAGAGGTGATATAGGAAACTTTTATGGTGATGAAGAAGTATTTCAAGTTATAAGTTTTGCTTAAATAAGCCAAAGACCACCAATCCATGACTGTGTCACTGTAAGCTTTTATCTTCTACAACTTCATTTTATCCTTGCTTGGGAGCCTTTTTCTCCTGAATTTTGGTTTTCTTTCTTTCTTTCTTTCTTTTTATTTTATTTTTTTAGTAAGTCAAACTGATTTCCCTCCATTCTATTGAAAAGATAAAAAGTTGATGCGTTTTAGGTGAGATAACAGAATGAAACCCAGAAATTGGTCCCTTCTTCCCAAGACAGTCCTTGTGACATTACTGTAAGAAATGAATTCTCACACCTCCAGTTAGAAAACCACTGGATTAGATAATTGCTAAGATCCTTCCAGCTCTATTATGCTGTTATTCCCTGAAGATATGATTACTCTAGTGATTATTTCTATTTTTACACATGGTGAATATTCCCAGAAATAATGTCACTCACTAACTATAAATTATGGTAACTTACAAAAGTGGGTGAAAAAAGGCAGTATGCAGTCATTTCCTTTTTACATTTCTGATTGCACTCTATTATGATTTGTCAGTGAAAACACTCCAAGCTGAAACTATAGCTGAGTTGTTTTACTGATTTTAGATTCTAACAGTTTAGTCAAGTAAGGATTAAATGACCACTATGTAGTTTAATAAGCAAACTGTGTGTAAAAGAGAAAAAAAAGCATAGTTTACAGAGCCATTCTTTCAGGTAGTTATTATGTATCGAGATCCATTATTTATTAAAGTTTTTCCTAATTTTGTCTAAACAAAGCTATGTCATTATCAAAGACAAGGCTTGCTGTTCTATTCTCTGAGCAAAATGATAAACTTTTTCAAGTGATAAGGATTTAAGTATAGGGATCCCGCACACAGTCCAAGTTCTTCCACTTGAATTTGCTTAACATGACATTTGGCTCATCCTAATTTTGATATTTCCAGTGGTTTTAAAGTGCAAGCTATGTAGAAGTTTTCTTTACTGGGATTTTTAAAAAATAACTCAAAATATGAAAGTGTTAAAGGTATATAAAGAAGAAATGAGTCAGAATAACTCCATATCATAAATTTAGCCTCTGTTCCTATTTCAGAAAATATGTTATAATATAGTTTAAGCAAAATAATGTAAGCAAGCAAAAATAAATATAAAGTTTAATATAAGTAATCATTTTGTTGAACAAGTAGGATGCACAGAAAATGGTGAGAAAAGAAGCTGATGCTTTTCTATCACTCTCCACTTATTTTATTCTGCAAGATGAAATTTTCTTTATCATTCTAGAAGAAAACTAGGATGGATTCTATATTCTTCTGATTATTTTCAGATAATAAAAGAGATTTCTTAGGCACTTCTATTCATAAAGACAAACTGAGTTCAGTAATTGATACTTGTTTCTTTTTTTTCTCATTTGTTGTTTTCAACTCCTTTGTTGACACCTAGATACTTGGAGGTACACCTCAGTGCTTTCTACTGTGGTCTTCTCATCTCCATAGCAACCAAGCTATCTTGAAGAGTTCTGCGACAACCCATGCTAACTTTATAGAGTTCATAGCTCTTATCTGGCACATGCGGTATATGTTCTAAGCATTCTTTTCTCTGGAAACCATGGGTTATGGGAGCAATTATAACCCAGCCTCCTCTTCTTCTTTCATAGTCAGTTCATTTATAAAGCATTCACGTTCTTTGGGCTTTCCTGGTAACGCAGATGATAAAGAGCTGGCCCACAATGTGGGAGACCTGGGCTTCATTCCTGGGTTGGGGAGATTCCCTGGAGAGGAAGGTGGCAACCCACTCCAGTATTCTTGCCTGGGAAATCTCATGGACAGAGGAGCCTGGTGGGCTACAGTCCGTCGGGTCCCAGAGTCAGATAGGACTGAACGACTTTCGCTTCACTTCATATTCTTTAGTTATATTAGCTATATTAGTTCAGAGGAAGACTAGTTCACTGCATCTTTCAAGTTCAAAGGAACATGGGGATGTGCCACCTAGATCCCTGTTAAATTGCCCCAGGAACCAATATATTTTTCATCTGCCGTTTCATTTCTCTCAACTTCATAGAGCCACTTTTACCAATGAATCCCCTCCCTAAACAGCCTGCATCAGCCAGAGATATAAAAATGCAGCTATTTTGAGGCCTTGCAGGACACCTCTGACAGGCCATACTGTTACAGAGCTCTTGATGGGACTGACCGAGGGTTTGCAGAGCCTTCATTTCAGGATAACTTCTTCCCAATCCTGCTTCATTCCCTTTCTTTTCCTTGAGACTTATCCCTAATAAATATCCTGCCTGCTAAATTCCGTCAGGGCATCTATTGCCAAGCAACAAAACCTGAGACATTCTGTGCAATAGTTTCACATTCATTTTGGATTTTAGCATCTATTGTTTTGAGGATCCAGCTAAAATTCCTTGATACTAAAGTGTTTTTCATTACTGTAATGTGTGTGTACACACATTTATATGTATGTATTATACCTATATATTACTGAAATGTTCAAAAATTCTGAGCATTCATTTCTTGGACAGAACATAGTCAAACTTATCCTACCAAGTCTCAAATTTATCTGACTGCTGAGTTTGTGGTTTGCATTTAGCCCTATGTGGTACTAAATTTTTTGCACTTTATTTCCATATTTAAGTTTTTTTCCTTTTTGCTAACTGTGTGATGGGTGGTTTGCTTATACCATGTGTTCAATAAAGTATTTTGAGTAAATAAATAAAAATATAAAAATAAACATCACATAAACTATTCTTCTTCCTCATTAACATTATTTTCCCTAAAAACTCAACAGTTTATGTCCTATTACCATGAACTTTATAATTTAATTTTATAGCAAATGTATATGATGCAGTAGTGATACAATAATTTGATCATGTTTTATCACTAGTTTAATAGTATATCTTCATTAACACAATTTCCTTATATTTAACATGACCTATAATTAGTCACATTTATATCTCAAAATATATTATGATTTTTATAAATAATCTACTAATTACACTATTAGTATTATTTTGGATTAATATTTAATGTTTTCTCTAAAATTTCTGAACCTTTAAATTGATTTCATCTGGTCTTCAGAGAAGCATACACAACAAATTCTCACTTTCATTAAAAAAGGCTAAGCTGCCTGATGGGCTACAGTCCATGGGGTCTCAAAGAGTTGGACACGACTAAGAGGAGCCTGGTGGCCTGCAGTTCATGGGCTCGCTAAGAGTCGGACACGAGTGAGCGACTTCACTTTCACTTTTCACTTTTACACATTGGAGAAGGAAATGGCAACCCACTCCAGTGTTCTTGCCTGGAGAATCCCAGGGACGGGGAGCTTGGTGGGCTGCCCTATGGGGTCACACAGAGTCGGACTCGACTGAAGCGACTTAGCAGCAGCAGCAAGCAACTAACACTTTCATTTTTGCTGTAAAACTGACTCAAGGGCATAACGGCTCAAACGCATTTTTTTTTTTTTTAATTTCTTATTCACATAGCCATGCCAAGTATTTTTTTTTAAAGATTTGAAGCTGACTGTTTTCCAATTGTTGAACCAAAATCCGGTCTTTCCTTTGGAGCTCCAACAGTGTCATAAGGTATTGCCATGGAGGGTCTTTTTGAGATTGGACCACCACACCCAGATTCTTTTAGGGGGAAAAAAATGGAAAGAGAATAAACCAGGGGGGAGAACTTTTCTCTTCAAAGTCTTAGACCAGGAAACACAGCAAAGATCACATTTGCTCATATTTCATTCGCAGGAATTTAACTAGATCTAGCTATCTCTAAAATGCAACAGGATTGGAAACTATAGTCTGTTGCTGAACCAAGAAGAAGTATAGGAACAGATACCTCTACCAACAACAACTTTAATGTTTTTTAAATTATATTTCAGAAAATTTCAAACATTTATAAAAGTAAGAAATATAAGAAATCTTCATGTATACAGTTTGAATATATACAGCATTGTTTCAATCTTATTTAATTTAGTCTCCATCCACTTTTTAAATACAGTATTAACATTAGTAGCTCATCTGTGTCCAACTCTTTGTGATCCCATGGACTGTCGCCCACCAGGCTCCTCTGTCCATGGAATTCTTCAGGTAAGACTATTGGAGTGGTTTGCCATTTCTTACTTCAGGGGATCTTCCCAACCCAAGGACTGAACTCCGGTCTCCTGAATTACAGGTGTATTCTTTACAGTCTGAGCCACCAGGGAAGCCCTTTTAAATAGAGGTCTAATATTATCTCCTTTCTCCAATAGCTATCTCTAATCTTTGATGGACTTCTTTTTGAATACAATGTAAGTGTGTAATTATCTCTCACAAATTAGTAATTTACCAACAGCTAATAACAAATCCATACTTAAAGTTATTCCATTAGGAAGACCAATTTTGGGGTTATTTGGTTGCACCACATAGAATTCCCTGACCAGTAAGCAAACTGGTGCTCTCTGCAGTAGAAGTACAGAGTCTTAACCGTTGGATGACCAGGGAACTTCTGGGGGGACCAAGTTTGGATATAGACTGTGAAATAGGGGTTATTGCAAAACTAACTTGGGATTGTGAAATATATAAACGGTCATGTTGTGACCAGTTTTAGAAGTTTAGATATATTTTTATATACTATATTCTTGCAAAGATAGCTCTCAGTGTTCAGTAAACTGATAATAAGATTCTTATAGCGAAAGTTTAAACAGGCTCCCAGGTTCTAATTCTGGATATTTGTTTCTGTAAGTCTAAACTGCCTTATTAGTCAGGAATAATTAGTTCTAACAAGTACATATGTGATTCTTATATATTCATTTAGGAAACAGTGTATGGATAATAATAGAATCCCTCCCCTTCTCCAAAGCCTCTTTTCTGCTATCTAGTTCCATAAGGAGCAGTTCACTCAGCAGAACAAGTCAGGAAACTCTATACTGTTATCCACAGTGGCTATACAAATTTACATTCCCACCAACAGTGTGGGAGGGTTCCCTTTTCTCTACATCCTCTCCAGCATTTATTATTTGTAGACCTTTTGATGATGGCAATTATGACTGTTGTGAGGGTTAGGGTAAACCTCTTTATAGTTTTGATTTATTTATATTTCTCTAGTAATTTATGATGTTGAGTGTCTTTTCATGTGCCTTTTGGCCATCTGTATGTCTTCTTTGGGAAAATTTCTGTTTAGATCTTCTGTCCATTTTTTGATTGGACTGTTTGTGTTTCCTGATATTGAGCTGTATGAGATGTTTGTGTATTTTGGAGATTAATCCCTTATTGGTCATATCATTTGCAAATATTTTCTCCCTCTCTGTAGCTTGTCTTTTGCTTTTATTTATGGTGTCCTTTGCTATACAAAAACTTTCAAGTTTAATTAGGCCCGATTTGTTTATTTTTACTTTTATTTCCGTTATTCTAGGAGATGGATCCAAAAAGATAATGCTATGATATTAGATCAAAGAGTGTTCTACCTGTGTTTTCCTCTAGGAGTTTCCAAAGGGAAAAGGGTAGAGGGAGGATAAATTGGAAGCTTAGGATTAACCTATAAACACTAATATATATAAAATAGGTGACCAACAAAGATCTACTTTACAGCACAATAACTGTATACTGTATTTTGTAATACTATATAAGGGAAAAGAACCTGAAAAAAAGAGATACATGTGTTTGTATAACTGAATCACTTTTCTGTATACCTGAAACTAACACAACATTATAAATCAACTATATTTTAATTAAAATAATGAATAAATAAAATATAAAAATAATCACAGGTCAGAAACTTGTGTTTCCAGGGATTTTTCCTGCTTTCTTAAATCTTTGCCTGGATAGCCCTCAGTGAGAAAATCATGTATTTCCTTAATCTTCAAATCTTAACCCTTCCTTTGGTTATTAGGGCCACAAACTTTGTCCCCAACTCTTGCCATGTTCATTTGTGTTGTTTAAACAGCTTAACAGCAAACTGCACCTCATCTGGGGCTTATCAAGTGGCACTAGTTGTAAAGAACCTGCCTGCCAATGTAGGAGATATAAGAGATGTCGTTTGATCCCTGGGTCAGTTAGATCCCCTGGAGGAGGGCATGGCAATCCACTCCAGTAATCTTGCCTGAAGAATCCCATGGACAGAGGAGCCTGTTGGGCTACAGTACACAGGATTGCAAAGAGTCAGACCCTACCGAAGGGACTTAGCATGCATGCATATCTACTCTGACTTGAGCATAATTTTAACAAGGCTCAGAAAATGATGCATTTAAATATTAACTCTAATCATGTTTCTTTTTTTAATAATTTTTAAAAATTTTAATTGAAAGATAATTGCTTTACAATATTACGTTGCTTTCTCCCATATATCAACATGAATCAACCATAGATACACATATGTTCCCTGTCTCTTGAAGCTCCCTTCCACCTCCCATCCAATCCTGCACCTCTAGGTTGTCACAGAGCACTGGATTTGAGCTTCCTGTGTCATACAACATATTCCCACTGTATATCTATTTTACATATAGTAATGTATATGTTTCAGTGTTATTCTTTCAATTCATCTCTCCCTCTCCTTCCCCTACTATGTCCTCAAGCCTGCTATGTCTGCATCTCCACTGCTGTCCTGCAAATTGGTTCATCAGTACCATCTTTCTAGATTCCAGATATATGTGTTAATATATACTTGTTTTTCATTTTCTGACTTACTTCAGTCTATATAATAGATTCTAGGTTCATTCTCTTTATTGAAACTGACTCAAATGCATTCCTTTTTTTTTTTTTTTGCCAAGTAATACTCTGTTGTATATATGTCCTGCAGCTTCTTTATTCCTTCATCTGTAGATGGACATGTAGGTTGCTTCCATGTCCTAGATACTGTAAATAGTGCTGTAGTGAACACTGGGATACTTAGGGCTTTTTCATGTAGTTTCCTCAGGGTATATGCCCAGTAGTGGGATTAATGGGTTGGATGGTAGTTTTATTCCTAGATTGTTTTAAGGAATCTCCATACTGTTCTCAATATTGGCTGAATCAATTTATCTTACCACCAATAGTACAAGAGGGTTCCCTTCCCTCCACACCCACTCCAGCAGTTGCTGTTTGTAGATTTTTTGATGATGGCCATTCTGAGTGGTATGAGGTGATACCTCATTATAGTTTTGGTTTGTATTTCTCTCATGATGAGTGATGTTTAGTCATATGACTTTCAATCGGAATATACTCTGCTATTAATACTTCACTGTAGAATTCATACAAATCACACAAAGACTAAAATCCTTATCATGAATATGTACAATTTGCATGTATTTTTAAAGCAAAATGGAGAAATATTGTTCCCAATACAAAACCACTTTGAGACCCTGAGCATTTAAGCCATTTTCTGCTGGAGATAAACACACCTTCATGGGAAAGTGGAAGTCCTGTGAGGGCTTTTGCCAAAGACACCCTCTGCAGTGTCATACTTGATCTCTCTATAGACTCACCTGTTAGAACTTCCAAGCTCAATCACAAATGACCCCCTCTCCCAGAATCTCCCTATGCTATCCTCAGGCTAATACAGTTCCCTCCCCTTTGCCTTCATAGTTACTCCATCACCCTCACTAAATATTTATTTATCTGAGGGCCAGGGCATTACTTCATTCTCCTCTATGTACTCACTGCCAAGACAATACTCAGCATATAGTTGTTTTCCAGTAAGTGTTCATTTAATGAAAGGAATAAATAAATGTGCAATTCCTGATTATATGTTGGATGTGTTTGCTTTTTCCGGTTGATAATTAAATAATGTTTAATTTATGAAACTAAATATATTTCTCAATTATTTTCATATCTGTCTTTTCATTGTTCTTATCACAGTGTGTTGTAGTAATTTGTAATTGACCAGACATATAAACTGACATACAAGAAGGATGCTATTTCCTTTGGCTGCACAGTTCCAGGATTTAACTGAATATCCTGTGTGTACTAAGTACTTAATACACATTTTTTAACTTAAGAAATGCATAATGAAAGGGAGGAATTTAAGAAGGAATTAAGGAAGAAATAAAATAAAGAGAAGGAGATAATGAGTAACTTTGGGAAATTTGATGCTAAATAAAATAGCATATAATCTGGTTGGAAGTTGGAAATATGAGTACTTCTTGTTGTTTATTGCTATTTGCTTTTAAAATGTATGTTCATGGGAGGAAATAAGAGTCATTGGAGGGTAAGAGATTGAAAATTTAACCGAAATTTAAAAGAAATTTTAACTGAAAGATCAAGTTAGCCAACAAGTTGTGGTATAATTAAGTTCATTATAAGGAGACACTATTCCTTCAGGACAAGTTTAAAGATGGAAAAAAAAAAAAAACAGTTTCAAGATATGGCCTCTAGTTTTTCTTAAACAAAAAGGTTTCAGAAAACCTTGCTGAGAGGAAGAGATGCTGATGGAATCCTATGCTTAGGGAAGGTTGTTTGAGAAAGATATGAAACAATCTCTTTGGACTGAATGAAATCAAAATCCAGAAATTAAGGATGAAAGAATGGAGCCTGAGATCCAGACACTATCTGTAAAATTATAAGGAGCAAGTTTCTGAATTTTCTCCTTAAATCTTTGCATTTAGTCTTTTTTTCTGACAAATCCTTTCTGCTTGTGCTTGCCAGATTAAGCATAATAAAATATATTTTTCTCCTATTTTTCTTATGATAAAGATGACACATTCTGTATCACTAAAAAATTTACTGAGGGCCTGTTTTTGTTTAGTCATTAAGTCGTGTGTGACTCTGCAACCCCATGGACTGCAGTGCAACAGGCTTTGCTGTCCTTCACTATCTCTCAGAATATGCTCAATTTCATGTCCATTGTATCAGTGATGATATTCTAATAATTTCACCCATTGCTATCCCCTTTTTCATTTGCCTTCAGTCTTTCCCCAGCATCAGGGTCTTTTCCAATGAGTAGGCTCTTGCCATCAGGTGACGAAAGTATTGGAGCTACAGCTTTAGCATCAGTACTTCCAATGAATATTCAGGGTTGATTTCCTTTAAGATTGACTGATTTGATCTCCTTGCTGTCTAAGGGACTCTCAAGAGTCTTCTCTAGCACCACAATTCAAAAGCATCAGTTCGACCTTCAGCCCTCTTTACGGTCCAACTCTTGATGCAAGACTACTGGAAAAACCAGCTCTGTATAGATCTTTGTTGGCAAAGTGATGTTTCTGCTTTTTAGTATGTTGTCTGGCTTTGTCATAGCTTTCCTTCCAAGGAGCAAGCATCTCTTAATTTCATGGCTACGTTCACTGTCAGCAGTGACTTTGGAGTCCTGGAAAGTAAAATCTGTCACTGCTTCCACATTTTCCCCTTCTATTTACCATGAAGTGATGGGACCAAATGCCATGATCTTCATTTTTTGAATGTTGAGTTTTTAAGCCAGATTTTTCACTCTTCTCTTTCACTCTCATCAAGAGGCGTTTTAGTTCTCTACTTCACTAGGGACATACTTAATAAATATTTTACAATAAATAATAAAGAAGCAAAACAAAATATGTTCAATTTATCTTATTCATTTAATTTATGTAAAACCGAAAATATTATTCTATCATACATACAGACGCACATCTTTATTATCATATGTTATGAAGTGTTAATAAGCTTTTTCCTTAGTAAGAGTTGATCTTTAAAACTAAAAGGAATAAGGAATATTAGAAAAATGATTAGTCTTAACCAGTCAAGAACTGTATTTTTTCATAATACCTGTCTGAATGTATCATTATAAGAGCTTCATTGAGTTTTCCCCAGTCCAACTTTTCTGAAAGATTTTGGAAGGAACAAAAGGCCATCTAATCAAGGGACTGCATGGAGACAGAAAAGTGTTGGAGGGTAAGACTTGGCAAACTCAAAGGTGGACGTTTGAATTAATGAAGTACCTGTACCAATGAGGGTGAGTGCTCTATCCCACTGCATTGACTCTAACTATGAAAAGCATTTGAGCCCAATATGTTGATTAGATTTGGAAAGATATTAGAATATAAGGGTTATTGGGCCTGAGTCATTTTATATAGTACCTCAAATTATATTTCAACAAATTTTTCTAATTTGCATTTGCATTTCAGGGTGTTTGACTATTGTTGGGTATTTTTGTGCCTACTCTAGAGTGTTAATTATTCCCATCACAAAGAGCAGCACTTTTGTCAAGATTTTGTTACAGGCTCAGTGCTGCAATTCTTTCATTAAAACTGCTAAGTAAAGTTGTCAATACTTGCTTATCAACAAGGATTTTAAAGATGTTACTTTTCACTTAGCAAAAGTTTTTCATTGTGAATAATCAACACTTTCTCAGAATTAAAATATCTGTGTATATGAGTACATTAAATTAATATTGTTACAATTTCAATATTCCAAAATAATGAACTGGGACCTCTAGAAATTCTTAAAAAAAAAAAAAAAGAAAGAAAGGAAAAGTAGAGCTTAGCAAGCTGTCTCATAGACCTGATTTTTCACTCAGGCAATCCAAACCATCTTGTGGAGTTGAAATACTCCAAGACTATGGAAGTAAATAAAACTCAATTCAGTGAGTAAGTGACCCATACTTAGGAGAAAGCAGGTAGATAATAAAAAAGATTTTATGGAAGCATTTTGAGTACAAGGAATATCTAAAAGAAATTCACTTATTGATTTTGTCAATAAGTAACTATGTAGAAAATACCATGTAGATAAACTGTTTATTATTTTTTCAACAATATTTATACCTCTCTGCTGCTAGTTACTGGGTGAACAATGGATAAAACACAGTCTTTTTCTTTGATGTCACCATTTACAATTTATGGTGTAATTGTTATAATCTCAGAAATTACAAACAGTTTCTTGTTACTGCAGTATAAAGAGGAAAGGATAGTTACAAGGACTGGAACTGCATAAATGAGCAGCAATTCTATAATGAAAGGTTTTGTATAGAATGAAACAATCTTGATGTGCACCTTGATACTTCTAAAAATGATACACCCTTTCTCATTAAAAAATATATCATAATTAAGAGATATTTAGATTTGGGATCAAAAGGGGGTATTCATTTTGAATTAGTCACTAGCAGAGACAGGAATTAGTGTAATATTTTAATTAAAAAACAGTTTATTATGTGTTTATTATAATATATAATATGAAGTCTTCTCTTACATTGTTATAAATAACAAGTTATATATATGCACGAGTGTAGTATATAATATAAATCATAAGAAAATCAATAAAATGTAAAAATAAATAGTCAAAATCAAAATAAATCAAAATGTTACTTGGAAATCCAGTCTTTATTTAAAAAATAAATGATGTCAAAGAGAAATATATGCTACAAAATTTGTAAAAATAAAGACTGGGTTAGAGAATTCTTAATGTTCACTTTGTAACAACATAAAATCCAATAATAAAATCAATTTAATATAAAGAATGAAGGACTAAACTGTAGATGTGGGAAAAGTCTTAGTAAGTAGCTAGAAAAGATTTTGCAAAGATTCTTCTGATGCCAGTGTTCTTGCATATGACATATATGTGGTATGGTGGTAAAGGAACTATTATTCTGAACCTAAGGAATAATGGATAAAAATCAGTTTGTCTATCAGTTCCTGTAAAAAAAAAGAGGCATAGAATGAATAATATAAAATCAATTTATAGAATAAATACAAAATCTAGAAGGGAGTCATAGTGAAAGGAGTGATGGAGAAAATTTTGAAGTTTTAAGTGTAGAAATAGAGAGCTGATTGCACTGAAGATCTATATTATCACAAAACAAAATATTTAGCAGAGGCATGACAACAAAATCATTAAATACACAAGAGTTGTGTAATTTTTGAAAGCTTATCTATAACTGTATGATTAAAATGAGTAGGACCACAAAGAATAGAATCAGCATGATGCTGAAGATGCTTCTAAGAAAACTGCCACATCAAATGTCACGTGTACACTGTCTTCTATAGCAGCCCATGTTAGCTCAAACACAGCATGCTGGTGCAGAAGTGATAGCACATGCCCAGGGGAAGTGTGGAGATCATGTGTGGAAATATGGCGAAGTGAAAGAGTGCTTCACAGTGATTAAGAGGAACAGCTGTACCTCTGTCAACAGAATGAGAATCAGTTGATTTGGCTGACATACCTCTTTCCTTTCTGTTAGGCCCCAGTTCACATGTATTCTTCCTAGTTAAAGGAACATCAACTTTGAGAAAAAGTTACTCTTTCTTCATGATAAGTATTCATCTCTTGTTAAAACATCCATAATGAAAACAATTTAAGATAAGTTCAATAACAAGACATTTTCATTAGATTGTAAATATTCCCAGGTGTTCTGATTTTCTTCCAGATATATCTTAGCCTTTTCCCAAAGGGAGAGATCTATGAGGACACAATTCCAGTTCCAATTCCTTGTACAATTCACTAAAAGGGCACAGTTCCAAAAGGGAGAGAGCCAAAAGCTCACAATAGTGCAGGAACAGACTGTATAGTTTTAGGTCAGATCACCATGTCTATACACAATTTAATGTCCTTAATTAACTTTACTCTTATTTGATGCCTCCAGTCGGTATCCTGTATGCTCAGTGTAGACACTTCTTGCATAGGTTTTCAGTCTTACATTTTTAGTAAAAGACGTACTTAATTATTGTTCAACCCACAAAGAAAAGTATAATTATTAATTAGAGATTTGTTGAGGCAGACTGAATGAAGCACGGAATTAGAATTAAGAAACTAAACTTTAATTTAGACACAGTCTGTAACTGTTTCATCCTAGTCGAGGTATGTCTATTCTCTAAGGTTGAGAGGCATCATAGCATAGAGGTTAAGAGTAGAGAGACTCAGAAATTCCCCGGTGGTTCAGTGGTTAAGACTATGTGTTTTCACTGCAGAGGCTCCAACTCTGATCTGGGAGCAGAGATCCCACAAGCTGTAGGATGTGGACAAAAATAGGTGCTTAAATCTTCAAGGTAAACTGTGTACTTATACACTTTCCCCATAGCTAAATCATCAAAAAAATTTACAAAAATTACTTATTCTCTTTGAGCTTCAATTTTTTTTTACGTATGTAAGCTTGAACTAATAGCAATAATTATGTTACAGAGTTTGGGGAAGTGATCTGTATATGTTAACATCACTAGGGTACCTACCTCCCCAATTTGTTAAGATCCGTTTCTTCAGAGAAGCTGTTCTGGAAGGTTTTCCCATAAGCATCTGTTCAATGTTAACTGTTTTTATTACTGCAATAAAAACAAGAATATTTGAGAACTCCTCAGAGTAGTAAGCAATATTATGGCTGCAATATAGGGAAGACATACATGAAATTTCATCACAGTTTCAAAAGATGATATGCTTTTATTATTGTTGGATAAGGAGCTACCCAAATTTAGTGATATAAAAAGTTTCATAATTCCCATGGATTCCGTGGGTCAGGAATTCTGACAGGGCACAGTAGACTGGCTTGTCCAGTGCCATAATGCCTGGGCTTTAGCTGGGACGATCTGACAGACAAGGGGACCAACCGAGGCTGCTCTGCTACTATTACTTGGCAGCACGGTGTCTTGATCTTTTTGTGTAAAACAGCACATTTTTTTTTTTTTTTAATTAAGCTCACAGTTTCTGTGTAGTTGGAATTTAAAGATGGAACTATACCTGAAAAGATTCAGATGGGTAAGGAGTAGACAAATTAAACCTGAAGGAGCCACTTCTAAGGTGTCTCTGTCATTCATATGTCGGGAACCAGGTCTGGAATGGCTGTGGAGTGGGCTCAGCTGAGACTACAAACCAAAGAGCCAACAGATTGTTTCATCATTGGCTTATACTTCTGCATCATGGTGGTTGGTTTAGAGGGAGAGTATGTGAGAGGGTTGATGGAGAGAGAGCATCCCAAGATTACCAGGTGGATTTGGCAGTCAGATAATGTCTCTTCTGCTGTACTCTGTCAAATAGTCACAGAACAACCCAGATTCAAGGACATGGCCCATACACTCCACATCTCAATGGGAGAGTGTCCAAAATTTCAAGGGAAAAGTTTTAAAATGACCACAAAATTTGATACAAAATATGAAGAACCATTTTTTGTTCTTCATAGGTCTGAGACTTTATGCATAACTGCTTCTTAAGTTTATAGTCAATTTTGAACACTCAAGTTTATAAATCCTTTTAATCTCCATCTAGCCTTAAATTCTTCTCATATTAGATTTCTAAACATGCTGAAAACTTATCAATATTTTTAAAAAATCAGATTATTCTCTGGACCTTCTTTTTTGTTTTTTCGAAAAGAAAAATAGTATCATGATTTTGTTAGGAAATTAAACTGGAGACATTATTGACATTTATCTGATTATCTACTTCCATATTTATTCTATTATCAAATATTTTCAAATCTCTCATCCTATATTCTTTCACATATTTTTTTTATTCCATTTCCATTTAACATTAGTTCAAATCTGCATTATATTTTATGTGGATTGCAAAATAATTTTCTTCCTGATCATCCAGTTTTTGATCATTTCCTCCTTTAATTGACCCTCCACCTTGCAAAACTCTTTGAACTGAAATAATGCAACATAAATAATAAACACTGGTTAAAAAGTTTCCTTTTATTCCAAAGTTTATAGAATGCACTCAGGATAACTTTTTCTCGGGGCACACTTGTTGAAAACTTTGTATCTAACCTAAAGTTTTGCTATTAATCTATGATGTGAATGATTATTTGAATGGTCGTTTGGGGACAGATACAGACACAAAACCAGAGAAATACAAGTAATAGACTCAGGTTGCTACAGAATTAAATTTACTCCATTGATGTTTTAAGACTACATTGAAGTTGACCTTGAGTTGAAAGAGAAATTACTCTCAAAATTGCAAAATCACAGCCAGATAGAGCCCAGTTGACAATAGCTTTAAATTCCAGTAGTTGTCCAGATTAAACTTTTACACCTTTCCACACTAAGCAAGTTTGTCTACGCATAGTTGTTCTTTCACCAAAAAAACCTATTCAAAATCCTTATATATTTTTCCTCGTATTTTCAACACATATCAAAGTCTCTTCTTTCCCATTTTCATTTTAGCATTAAAAGTCTTGCATTTGTATAAAAATCAGAAGTTTCTTAACCATGGAAACTTTTTAAATTTGTTTAAAAATGCACATCTTTATACAAACCCAAAACCTGTTAATTCAGATATGGGACTGGTGCTAAAAACCTGTATTTTATCAACTGAAAATTTAAGTTTATTTATTTATTTTTTTAATCAGCATCAGAAGATTCTAATGAAATGGACCAAAGCCGGAAATGGGCTTCCCTCATAGCTCAGTCGGTAAAGGATCTGCCTGCAATGCAGGGGACCCGGGTTTGATTCCTGGATCAGAAAAATACCCTGGAGAAGGAAATGGCAACCCACTCCAGTATTCTTGCCTGGAGAATCCCATGAACAGAGAAGCCTGGCAGGCTATAGTCCATGGGTTTGCAAGTGTTGGACATGAATTAGCAACTAAACCACCACCACCAATATCACCAGCACCAATGCCAGATCGCTTCAGGAAAAAGAGTTCTAAAGATAACTTAATAGACCTTCACTCAAAATGAAGTTCAGATATCAATTTTGTAAGAATTCATCTCCATCTTATGATGGTTAAATGGAATACTCAATTATATGATATTTTAAAATACTTTCTAAAATGTACTATTGTAGCAAAAGTGGCATAATGAAAAATTAGACAATATTGCTTTTACTTCCAGCTTGGTGCAAGCATGATGATTTAAATTCCTTTCTCAGCACTTTTGTTTCATCTGAAATACAAGAATGATGACACATACCTCTTTATTTCCTAAATATGTTATGAACATGATTTGAGCTATAGACTTGAAAAGTAGACTTAGAAACATATTTATTACACATATTTAGAAAACTATATTCATTTTTTTACAGTTTTCATTATATATACTCTGATCTATTTGCTTATTTCTGTTTTTATTTTTCTTGTTTTTTGGTTTATATGTTGTTCTTATTCATATTCTCCCAATGAATTGTAAAGTCCTCAAGGAAAAGGATTTAGACTCTTCAGCCTACAGAAATTTCTCTTTCCAGTGTGTGTTAACTGTATAAGCTTTCATTATTGACTATACGCTGAGATTTGACAAAACTCTGCCTGTTTATGTAGAATTCTTTCCCACACTTAGATCTTGGTAGACTCTGTATAGCCATGCTTCTTAATCCCAGTGATAATTTGCATCTTTTTTCTTCTCTATTTTTAGGTCTTTCATTCCTTTTTATGAAATTTCTGAATTCAAAAGTAATACATACTTATTTTTAAAAATCAGAAATAGAGAAGTACAAAAAAAGTCAGTAAACTTCCCATGATCCCATTCAAATTATGCATCTTCTGAGAGAAGTACTAAGTTTGTTGTAAGTCTCCTTTAAGTAAATAAATAATTAGTATACATGTAAAATCTCCAAATACATGCACATACTTACACATGCAGTTAAGGTGGCAAATGGATTCAAAGTGGCACAATGGTACATAATGCGGAACATAAAATCAAGTGTCTATGTAACCAGACAAGTTGCATACAAAAGTGAAGTGACTCCAAAGTAAAGTCATGGAAGTGGCGGGGACTGGGCCTCACTGCAGAATTTTTCTGTCTAAAGAAGGTGGTTACCATGTGTAAATTCAAACAGGTTTTCAAAAGACCAAAAAAAGCACAAAATAAATAAAAACTCAATTTATTATAAAATGTCTTCATTTTTAAAACTCTACAAAGATCACATAAACACATTTGTAAGTAGGACCATTGCTCTTAAATAATATTTATGGCTTTCTTTAGGGTTTTCTGATGCAGAATTTATTACTAGATGGGAATTGAGATTCTCATTATATGATGTTTAAGATATTCTATGGAACACTTGGTGATAGATTTTCTTTTGTTAAAAATAAGCTTTACTTTTTTAGGCATTGTTGATAGAGACTTGTATTAGATGTTTACCTTATGCACCTGGTGCATTTGATGTCTAACATGTTTCTCAGTGGCAACATGAGTTACCATTTCTCTTGTAGTGGCAAATATCTTAGGATAGATTTTGCAAATACTGTTTCTCCTCAAACTTTTGTCTCCTGGGTAACAGTGCAAGGAGGACATAAGATCTCTGCACATTTTGGGGGGAGGCAATCTTTCTATAATTATTAAGTTAGTTCAAAATATACTGTTTTAAAAAATTATCTTTCTTTTGTTTCATTTGAAATTAAAGCTAGCCTGCATTTTATACCTTAATTTTTCTACTTGCTGTTTATCTTTTTTGCAATTTCTTTGTTCAAAATAGTTTTTCTAGATTATATAATTTTTCTTAAATGATTTCTAACATCTAGCCACTAAAAAGTATTTTATTCATTATTATAGGATAGAGAGGTATCAACACTACCTGAGACCCAAGGCATAGAGAGAGAAACTATCTAAAAATGAGGTTATCATGATGTTGAACCAAACAATTCAGCTTGGTCTTTCCTTCAGGATTGAGTGTAACTACCAGGTTCTGGATCATCTTACTTCTCTACTATAATAAAAGGCAGATATCTGAAAGATGAATGGTTTGAGGCTCTTTTAACTGGAAATTTTATCATACCATTAAAAATAAAAATTATTCCCAGACAGAAGTTTTACCTTTGTTGCACACCTACTGAAAACTTGGATTATCAGTAACAGGATTGTTGTGGTATTACAGTATATTGATTTAATATTTTCATTTTATGCAATATGCATTTGCATGAGTTCTTCAATCCACTATCGCATTGCTGCTTTAAAAAAGAATTAATAGTTTTGAATCAGTTCCTTAGACAGTGGATATCAACTAAAAGTTATTACATTTTAAAATCATGAAATAACAAACTACTAATCTTCCCTTAAAAAATCAGTTTGTGACTTAATATATCATTGATACAACAACAAAGAAAGCATATCATTACCTATATACTTTTTGATATGAAATGTGTTAATAAAATGGGATATATTTATGGTTTATTTAGAATTCCTTTTGCAGTCAGCAACTCTTCCGTTTGATTTCTTTCCTTTAGACTTTAAAAGAATAATTACAGAATACATTTAAAGAATTTTAATCAAGATGTCTTTGAAAGTAAAAATAAAAACCAGTTCAAAACTTCTCAAAATGATTTTCTACAAATTGATTCTGTAATCCTGTGACTCTATTCTGTGCTGATTCTCTTTTCAAAGATCTCCTCTAGGCTACCTTGCAGCATGCTTTATGGATCAGTGACTCGGCAGATTGTTTTTTCTCACCAAGGTCGTTAGTAAGACCCTTCTTTCTTGGTCTCCAATTTTCACATAGACTTTCATCTGTCTTGTAATTCATAATCTAATAACTGTGTATTTCCTGGGATCCTCAGCTAGAGGAGAGATCCTGGGTAGTTGGGGTTGGTTTAGTTTTTTTCACGTTTCTTCCTGCACTGTTGACTATTCTAGTCCCATCTTTATTATGAAAGTGTAGAATAGCTAATATTTATTTAACATTTATTAAGTCCAAGGCACTGTGAATTTTTTATAACTCTTATTTCATTGAGTCTCTCCAACAACCACAAATGGAAAAACTATTATTATTCCCACCTTTTGAGAAAGAAACTTCAATATGATCTTGTCCAAAGTCACAAGTTAGTAGGCATCAGAAGTGAGACGAGCAAGAATCTGAATTCAGACCTTGATTTCCTGTCAACTTCTCCTCACTGCTAAATTATCTTATTTATTCTAAATAATTCTACCAAAGCCATGTAATTCATGTTTAAATGAATTCTTACCCACCAACGAATTTTAAAAGGTAAAGAAAATGCATGCTTTTTGAATAAGAATTCTTAAATTCAAGTATATTTGTTAGAAAATTTGCTAACATAGCAAATGAGAGAAGGAAACTAAAACAGACTCAGCAAATACTCTATATCTCTAAAACATGAATAATTTGTAATCATTAATTCATAGTGAATTCTAGTATATTACAAAATGATATTTTAAAATATTCTTCAAAGTTGCTGTTATTCTCTTGCAATTTAATTTATCTTCTCTTTTTGTCAAGTAAGGAAAGAAAAGCTGCAATTCATTTATGCTTCAACTAATTATATTTTGTTTATATTCTATGCTGGGTCTGCAAATTTGCAACAAGAGGTGTTGCTTCACTGTAGGAGTGAATCTTTGTTTTGGAACGAGGTGGGTCCTGAACAAAGCAGGAAAAAAAAATGTTCACATTGATAAATAGGAAAGGATGCTTTTCTCTTCACTTTGTCCCTGGTTAATGGAAGAAAGAAATAACCTGTGACATCACGGGACATGATAGCTCCTCTACTATTCCTCTAGTAGAGGAGACAGAAGTACTTAGCTCAGCGATGGACCATAAAAGCTTTCTTTGGAGATACTGACACTGATGTTTTATCATGTGGATGAGGAATGAGTGAGTCATATTGGGGTTAAGCAATTGATGTTGTTTAGTTGCTAAGTCCTCTCCAACTCCCTGCCATCTCATGAACTACAGCTTGCCAGGCTTCACTGTCCTTTACTATCTCCTTTCTCCTCTTGCCATGAATCTTTCACAGCATTAGGATTTTTTCCAATGAGTTGGCCCTTCACGTCAGGTGGCCAAAGTATTGGAGCTTCAACTTCAGTATCAGTCTTTCCAATGAATACTTAGGATGATTTCCTTTAGGAAATGATTTCCTTTAGGATTGACTGGTTTAATCTCCTTTCTGTCCAAGATAGTTTCAAGAGTTTTCTCCAGCCCCACATATCAAAAGCATCAATTCTTCAGTGTTCAGTCATCTTTATAGTACAGCTTTCACACCCATACATAAGTGGAAAAACCATAGCTTGGACTTTATAAACCTTTGTCAGCAAAGTGATGTCTCTGTTTTTTAATACACTGTCTAGGTTTGACAAAACTTTTCTTCCAAGAAGCAACTGTCTTTTAAATTTTGTGACTGCAGTCACTGTTCACAGTGATTTTGGAGCCCAAGAAAAATAAAATCTGTTTCCACTTTTTCCCCATCTATTTGCCATGAAATGATGGGACCAGTTGCCCATGATCTTAGTTTTTCGAATGTTGAATTTTAAACCAGCTTTTTCACTCTCCTCTTTCACCCTCATCAAAAGGTTCTTTAGTTCCTCTTCACTCTCTGCCATTAAAGTGGCATCATCTACATATCTGAAGCTGTTGATATTTCTCCCAACAATCTTTTTTTTTTTTTTTTCTCCCAACAATCTTAATTCCAGTTTGTGAGTCTTCCAGCCTGGCATTTCATATGATGTACTTTGCATATAATTTAAATAGGCAGGGTGCCAATATACTGCCTTGTCAAACACCTTTCCCAGTATTGAACCAGTATGTTGTCCCATGTCTGGTTCTAACTGCTGCTTCTTGACTTGCATACATGTTTCTCAAGAGACAAGTAAGGTGGTCTGGTATTCTCATTTCTTTAAGAATTTTCCACAATTTTCTGTGGTCCACACTGTCAAAGGTTTTAGTGTAGTCAACGAAGCAATGTAGTTTTTTTTTTTTTTTTTTTTTTAATTCCCATGCTTTTTCTATGATCCAGCAGATGTTGGCACTTTGATCTCAGGTTCCTCTGCCCTTTCTAAATCCAGCGTATACGTCCGCAGGTTCTCAGTGCACATACTGCTGAAGCCTAACGAAGGATTTGCATTACATTGGTAGCATGTGAAATGAGCCAATTTATGGTAGTTTGAACATTCTTTGGTGTTGCCTTTCTTTGAAATTGGAAAGAAAACTGATCTTTTCCAGTCTTGTGGCAAGTGCAGTGCTAAGTCCAGTCTTAGGCAGTTATTTGCTATAAAAAGAACATCTTGTGCAACGTCAGAGAATGAGAAAGCACACGGCTTGGTTTGGTCAGGTATTGAGTCTAAGGACTTTGGTTGACCAAGGTCAGCTCATGGAGGACGTTACATCTTCAAACACCTTTTAGTGACATACTTTATTCAATTGGTAAGAGTAATTATAAAATGGCATCTGCTAAATTATACCAAACCAATATTTTTAAATACTTTTATAAAGATTACCATAACTTTGCTGCACATTACTTTGTGTTTTAATATATTTAGTGATCTTATTATGACTGCAAACACTATTATTTCTGTAAACTTCACCAATGTAATTGAACATGCTTTAAATTCTTAAAATACAAGAGCCCTTGTGTATGTGTGTGTGTGTGATATTAGATTTTCCACTAGAGGTCTAATTCTTTTGACTCTCCCTGCCCTTGTGGTCATCAACTTTTGCATGGTTGACTGGGCTCTTCCCTGAATTTCCTTTTAAGAAAGTTGATGAATGAGGGCTGTTTAAAAGTATCACAGTTGAGACATTTTCCCTTTAAAAGTTACTGTTCTTTAATTGAGCTTACAAAGTTAATCAGATTTTTAATGTTCTTTTAATGAAACTCTAATAATGCTGAAATATCATTAAAAAATAAAAAGAAAGACATAAACATCCCAATAGATAAAAGGCCTAGGGCAAAATATTTTTTAAAGTGTGTATGTTGGGTGAGAGGGTGCCCAGGTATCTATCGAGTGTGTTTGTGCATATTTGCTGTTAATGAAAATATAGCATCAAACAAAGAAATGTGGGGAAAAAAATGTACTGTTGCATGATGCAATAAAATCTGAAGATGAAACCTTATTAAAGTACTTACTGATGAGCACTATTCTAGGTAGTAGGAGTAAAATGATAAATAACACATAGCTTCTGCTGTCAAGTTTCTTACACTCAAGGCCAATGTTCTGAAAAGTTCTACCAAACTGAAGTCTGAGAACTGCTTGAAAAAGGAAGTAGATTATTCTGGGGGTGGGGGAGAATCTGTGATTATAATAGCAGTCCTCAGATGGCCATAGGTTATCTTAGAGCACAAGGCCAAATTAAGGCACTGTAATATAGATGACTAGATTCATATGACAACATGGAGAACCTTTTTAAGTGGAGGTTCTGAAGTACAAGAAAATTAAAATCTGGTGGGTCATCAGGAAAAGTGTGCCTAGTTTACAAGGCTTTATATTAGAAAGGGCAAAGAGATCCTGAAATCAAGCATTATTAATGTCATAGCAATCTACTTCTCTCATGTTTGAGTAATTAATTCTGACTTCTCAAAAAATAAGAAGGACATCAAGACCTCAACATACAAAGTCAAAGCTGACACCTAAATTTTGATTTTATGGCATAGTTTTGAAAGTAGTATTGTGAAGCATAATTCCAGACCACCACATACCTGCTCTGTAAACTTAAATTAATTTTTCTTCATGTTTATTGAGATATAATTGACATGTAGCACTGTATAAGTATAAAGTGTATAGCATAGTGCTTTGATTTGTGTCCATCATAATTACTACAGTAAGTTTAGTAAACATAAATCATGACCTACAGATATGAAATTAAAGAAATAGAGAAAAGCATTTTATGATGATGAGAAGTCTTAGTATTTACTCTCTTAACAGCTTTCATGCATAACATATATAACATACATCAGTGTTAACTATATTTATCATGTTGTATGTTGCAGCCCTTAGAAAAGGCAGAGGAACAAGAGATCAAATTGTCAGCATTTCGTTGTGTGCTAAGTTGCTTCAGTCATGTCCTACTCTTTACAACCCCATGGACTATAGTCCACCAGGGTCCTCCATCTATGAGATTCTCTAGGCAAGAATACTGGAGTGGGTAGCCTGTGTCCCTTCTCCAGGGTATCTTCCCAACCCAGAGATCAAACTGGGCTTTCTAGAATTGCAGGCAGCTTCTTTACCAACTGAGCAATCAGGAAAGCCCAAGAATACTGGAGTGGGTAGCCTTTCCTTTCTCCAGTGGATCTTCCTGACTGAGGAATTGAATTGGGGTCTACTGAATTGCAGGCAGATTCTTTACCAACCAAGCTATCAGGAAAGCTTATCCAATGTTCATTGGATCACAGAAAAAGCAAGGGAACTCTGGAAAAACATCTACTTCTATTTCGTTGACTATGCTAAATCCTTTGACTGTGTGGACCACAACAAACTGTGGAAAATTCTTAAAGAGATGGGAATGCCAGACCACCTTAAATGTGTCTTGAGAAACCTGTATGCTGGTACAGAAGCAACAGTTAGAAGTGGACATGGAACAACTGATTGGTTCAAAATTGGGAGATGACTACAACAAGGCTGTATATTGTCAACCTGATTATTTAACTTATATGCAGAGTGAGTTAAATTGCAAAATGTCAGGCTGGATGAGTTGAAAGTTGGAAACAAGATTGCCAGGAGAAGTATCAACAACCTCAGATATGCTTATAATACCACTTTAATGGCAGGAAGCAAAGAGGAACTAAAGAGCCTCTTTTGTGAGGGTGAAAGAGGTGAGTGAAAAAGCTGGTTTAAAAATCAACATAAAAAAAAAAAAAAAGAAGAACAACTATGATCATGGCAACCAGCCCATTACTTACTGGACAATAGAAGATAAAAAAGTGAAAGCAGCGACAGATTTTCTCTTCTTGAGCTCCAAAATCACTTTGGATTGTGACTGCAGCCATGAAATGTAAAGATGCTTGCTCCTTTGAAGGAACGCTATGACAAAACTAGACAGTATTAAAAACCAAAGGCATCAGTTTGCCAACAAAAGTCCATATAGTCAAAGCTATGGTCTTTCCAGTAGCCATGTATGGATGTGATAGTTGGACCATAAAGAAGTCTGAAAACCAAAAAATTGATGCTTCTAATTCGTGGTGCTGGAGAAGACTGTTAAGAGTCCTTTTGACAGCAGGGAATTCAAATCAGCAAATCCTAAAGGAAATCATCCCTGAATATTCATTGGAATGACTGATGCTGAAGCTGAAGCTCCAATACTTTGGCCACCTGATGTGAAAAGCCAACTCAGTGCAAAAGACTCTAATGTTGGGAATGATTGAGGACAAGGGGAGAAGGGGAAGGCAGAGAATGTGATAGCTGGATAGCATCATCAATCCAGTGGCCATGAACATGGACAAACTCGAAAATAGTGAGAAACGGGAAGTCCTGGCTTGGTGCAGTCCATGGGGTTCCAAACAGTCAGAAATGACTTGGCTACTAAACAACATATTACATCCCTAGTACTTATTCATGTTATAACTGAAAGGTTGTACCTTTTGGTTGACTTCATCCAGTTTTCCCAATCCCCAATCCCACCTCTGGTAACCACAGATATGATCTCTTTTTCTACGAGTTTGTTTATTTTTGAAATTTAATTTACCTAGGACATTATGTTACAAAACACAGTGATTTGATATTTCTATACATTTCAAATTGGTCACCATGATCTTTAGTTAGAGTATGTTGTAGCACAACAATATTATATAGTTACTGCCTCTACTCCCCACACTATACATTTCATGTGTTTGACATTTATGTTACAACAGGAAGTTTGTATCACTTACTTAATCTCCCTCACATCTTTTTTTTTTCCTTCTTCTTCTTCTCCTCTCAGTTAAGCATCTGTTTACTTTGTGTACCTATAACTCTGTTTATATTTGGTATATTTGTTTATTTGTTTTGCTTTATGATATCTACATATAAATGAAATAATTCAGTATTTGCCTTTCTCTATCTGACTTATTTCCCTTAGCATAATGCATTATAGGTCTGTCCATGGTATCATAAATGACATTTCTTTCTTTTGTGACTTATATTCTATTTTAAATAGTATATGGAAAATGTGAGACATATGTGTATATACATTCATCTATTGATGTCCACTTCAGTTGTTTCAGTATCTTTATTAGTGTAAATAAAGTTGTAATGAAACTAAGAGGATAGATATCTTTACAAATTAGTGTTTTGTTTACTTTTTGAATCAAATACCCAGGAGTGGTATTGTTAGATCATATAATAGTTGTATTTTTAATTTTTTGAGGAATCTCTATATTGTTTTCCATAGTGGATGTACCAATTTATAATCTCACCAACAGTGGTGAGAATTACCTTTTCTCCATATCCACAGCAATGATTTCACTTGTTGTCTTTTTGATAATAGAAATCTGTAAAGGTGTTAGATGATATCTTATTGATTTTGATTTGTATTTCTCTGATGATTAGTGAGGTTGAGGTTTTTTTTTTTTTTTAATGTGCCCATTAGTCTTATATAGGTTTTCTTTGGGAAAATGTCTGTTCTGATTCTCAGCTTATTTTTTAGTTGCGTTTTTTGTTTGCTTTGTTTTGTTTTATTTGTTGTTGAATTGTATGAGTTCCTCTTACATTTTGGATATAGCCCCTTATCTGATATATTGTTTGCAAATATATTTTCTCATCCAGTAGGCAAACATTTTGTTTTTCTTATAATTTCTTTCACTGTGCAAATACTTTTTAGATTGATATAATCACATTTATTGATTTTTACTTTTGTTTTTCTGGCCTGAGAAAATGTATCCAAAAAATATTTTGAAGACCAATGTCAAAGATCATGATGCCTATGTTTCCTCCTAGAAAGTTTATGGTTTCAAGTCTTACATTTAAGCATTTAATTAATTTTGAATTTATTTTAATAAATAAGTATATTAATTAAGCTTATTCTTAATAAACAGATAAATTAACTTTTTAAACTTTAATTTCCTTATCTAAGAAAATAAGATGAAGCTATTGTGAAAAATAACATAAAAAACAATATAAATGTAAGTGCTCTACATTTGTATACAAGACAGAAAAACAGGAACAGGATTTGTGTATTTGAGTTCATTCATTTCAGAGATATGAGCCTTTTTTATGCATGGAGTTCACTTGCTATGGTGCTGTTTAGCATTAAAAACAAAGTTCAGTCAGTTAATTCATTATATACTATGCTGTAGTGGAAAGATTTCAAAGAAGGAGTTTTCAGGTATGGTTTTGCAAACACAGTCAAAGTTTTAAAAATGCCCTTGCCACTTCTTTTACCCCTCAGATTATGTGAATTGAAGAAATTTTATTTTTATTTCTACAGTTTTGTAGCAGCTTCAATATAAGATGCAAAAGAGCAATCATGCATTTGAAATTTTCTCTCATAACTCCATTTCTCTTTTGAAAAAAATAGCAAATTAGCTGTTTTCTTCCCCAATAAATGAGCACATAAATATAAAAGAACCAAAAGGGAAACACTACTTTGCTTTTATACCACCATCTGCTACATATCAGATTCTATGTGTTGTGTTAACTGAGGCAAACCATATACTGCTGAAGTGAGCAATGTTTTTCCACTATCTTTAATAAAACTTCACTCAGTTTACTGGTTTTATTCAAATTATGTAGAAAATAATGTTTTACAAATATAAACTTATATTTAAATCTACTCAACAGCTTCTCTGTGAATGAAAATAACTTAAAAAGAAAAAATTATGAAAAATATGGTGGATTATTTCCTGTTTCAAAATAGTAGAATATTAATACAAATATAAGATTTAGATTTTACGATTATTTGAAAGAAAATAAAAGTCTTTAAAATTCTATGTCAACATTTTACTTTGTCTTGATTATTATGAAATGAGAATTTAATAATGGTAATGTCAGGAGTTTATAGCTAAAATTTAATTAATGTGTAATTTTGAGCATTTAATGTAAATGCAAAATCTGTCATTAGTGTGATGTGAAGATTTCAAATTTGAATGCAAATATACACACAATAGACATAAGGGGGCAGATTGTCTCTAAAAAGTTTACATTTTATTATAATTTCCTAAATGGAATTAATGGTGTTTATGAACCTATTGTGAGCAATGTTGGAGAGTGATAGAAATAAATCAGCTTCTTATTCTTGAAAATTGCATATTTGTAAAGCAGAATGCATGTACAGAAAAAAAAAAAAAAAAAAAAGACTTACCAAACAGAACATAGTATGCCAAAAGAAAGAACTTCTCAAAAGCTTCAATTATGTGCAAGAAAATATTCAGAAAGAACATAACGGATATAAGTTTACTTTAGGCTTTCTGTCTTACCAAGTTTTTTCCTTCTTATAGAGAGTTCAGATACATTTAAAAAAAAAAAATGATTTGAGCCATAACTCATTCTTTTTCAATTCATCTATTCTGAAAATAACAGAGAAATAGAATGTGTAGGGTCATGCCCTGGCTCTGATACTCAGTTTAGTTGTCCTGAGGAAATCAACTAAATCTCGTTCCTTACATGTGCATTACCTGCCTTATACATTATGTGAGAGAGATCGAGGCTGATTTTGTTATAGGTATTGGATCATGAAATCATGGAGAAGTCCTACAATCCGCCATCTGCAAGCTGGAGACCTAAGAAAACTAGAGATGTAGTTCAAAGGCCTGAGAGCCAGATGGTACTGATTTCTATCTGAGCCAGAAGGTCTGAGAAGCAGGAGCAGTGGAAGAAAGAGAATATCAGTGCTCCACTCAGGCAGAGTGAATCCTTCTGGCTCCTGATTTTTTTAGGCCCTCAGGGGATTGGATGATGCCAACCACACTAGTTAGGGCAATCTGCCTTACTCTGTCTACTGATTCAAATGTGAACCTTCTCCAGAAACACCTTCCCAGACACACCCAGAAATAACATTGAATCAGATATCTGTGATCCAGTCAAGTGCATACACACACACAGGAGGTCTACTCATGGTAATTACAGTCCTGGCTGTGGTAACTTGGATGCGGTAATTGGACATGGTCAAGCAGGAGATGGCAAAATTGAATATCATCATCTTAGGAAATAGTGAACTAAAATGGAAGGGAGTGAAGGCAAAAGTGTTAGCTATTCAGTCATGTCTGATGCTATGGGACCCCATGGACTGTAGCCCACCAGGCTCCTCTGTCCATGGAATTCTTCAGGCAAGAATATACTAGAGTGAGTTGCCATTCCTTTCTCCAGAGGATCTTCCCAACCCAGGGATCAAACCCGGGTGTCCTGTATTGCAGGCAGATTCTTTACCATCTCAGCCACCAGAGAATGCTTGGAAGGAATAGGCAAATTTAATTCAGATGACCATTACATCTACTACTGTGGGCAATAACCCCTTAGAAGAAACAGAATAGTACTCATAGTCAACACAGAGTTCAAGATGCAGTACCTGGGTGCAACCTGAAAAAATGATAGAATGATCTTGGTCCATTTCCATGGCAAACCATTTAACATCACAGTAATTCAAGTCTATGCCTCAGTCACTGATGCTGAAAAAGCTGAAGTTGTTTGCTTCTATGAAAATCTACAACACTTTATAGAACTAAAACCAAAAACGATGACTTTTTCATCAGAGGGGATAGGAAAGAAAAAGTAGGAAGTGAAGAGATACCCAGAATAACAGACAAGTTTGACCTTGGAGTACAAAATGAAGCAGGGCAAAGGCTATCAAGAGAACATGCCTGTCATAGCAAACACCCTTTTCCAACATCCCAAGAGATGACTCTACACATTAACATCACCATATGGTCAATACCAAAATCAGACTGATTCTGTCCTTTGCAGCCAAAAATGGACAAGATCTATACAGTCAGCAAAAAACAATACATGAAGCTGATTGTGGCTTAAGATCATGAGCTCTTTATTGTAAATTGCAGGCTTAAATCCCTTATAATTATACAGTGTAGGTGACAAATAGATTCAAGGAATTAAATCAGGTAGACAGAGTGCCTGAAGATCTATGAACAGAAGTTTGTAATATTGTACAGGATGCAGTGACCAAAACTATCCCCAAGAGAAAGAACTGCAAGAAGGCAAAGTGGTTGTCTGAGAAGACTTTACAAATAGCTGAGAAGAGAAGAGAAGCAAAAAGGGAAGCAAGAGAGAAAGGGAAGTATATACCCAACTGAATGCAGAGTTCCAGATAATAGCAAGGAAAGACAAGAAGACCTTCTTAAATGAGCAATGCAGAGAAATAGAGGAAAACAATAGAATGGGTAAGACTAGAGATCTCTTCAAGAAAACTGGAGGTAAAAAAGGGGAATATTTCAAGCTAGGATGAGCATGAGGAAGGAGAGAAATATTAAGGACTTAAATAGAAGCAGAAGAGATTAAGAAGAGGTGGCAAGAATACACGAAGAACTATACAAAAAAAAAAAAAAACTTAATGACCTGGCTAACCAAGATGGTGTGGTTACTTACCTAGAGTCAGACATCCTGGAATGTGAAGTCAAGTGGACTTTAGGAAGCATTACTAGGAACAAGCTAGTTGAGGTGAAGGAATTCGAGCTGAGTTACTTAGAATCCTAAAAGATAATGCTATTCAAGTACTGCATGCAATATGTCAGTAAATTTGGAAAACAGCAGTTGCCACAGGACTAGAAAAGCCCAGTTTTCATTCCAATCTCAAAGAAGAGTAATGCCAAAGAATGTTTAAATTATTGTACAATTGCACTCATTTCATATGCTAGCAAGATTATTCTCAAAATTCTTCAGCTTAGTCTTTAGCAATATGTGAAATGAATACTTCCAGGTGTAAAACCTGGGTTTCAATGAGACAGAGGAACCAGAGATCAAATTGACAATCTTCATTGGATCATGGAAAAAGCAATGGAGTTCCAGAAAAACATCTACTTCTGCTTCATTGACTATACTAAAACCTTTGACTGTAAGGATCACAACAAACTATGGAAAATTCTTGAAGAGACAGGAGTACCAGGCAACCTTAGCTATCTCCTGGGAAACCTATATATGGGTCTAGAAGCAACAGTTAGAATGGGACAGGGAACAATGGACTGGCTCAATAGTGAGAAAGGAACATGACTAGGCTGAATCTTGTCACCCTGATTATTTAACTGACACACAGTGTACATCTTGAGAAATGCCAGGCTAAAGGAATCTCAAGCTGGAATCAAGATTGCTGGGAGAAATATCAACAAGCTCAGATATGCAGGTGACATAACTCTAATGCTAGAAAGTGAACAGGAATTAAAGAACCTCTTGAGGAGGGTGAAAGAGAAGAGTGAAAAGCTGGCTTGAAAGTCAACTTAAAAAATAATAATAGTAATAATAATAATAAGATGATGGTATTCTGTTCCAACACTTCATGGCAAACAGAATGGGAAAAAGTGAAAGCAGTGATATATTTTATTTTCTTGGGATTCAAATTCACTGTGGATGGTGACTGCAGTCATGAAATTAAAAGATGCTTGTTCCTTGAAAGAAAAACTGTAACAAACATAGGCAGTGTATTAAAAAGAAGAGACATCATTATGTCAACAAAGGTCCATATAGCCAAAGCTATGGTTTTTCCAGCAGTCATGTTCAGATGTGACCATAAAGAAGGCAGAATGCCAAAGATTTGATGCTTTTGAATTGTGAAGCTGGAGCAAACTTTTGAGAGTCCCGGACTTCAAGGAGATCAAACCAGTCAATTCTGAAAGAAATCAACCCTGAATATTATTTGGAAGGATTGATGCTGAAAGTGAAGCTCCAATAATTTGACCACCTGATGTGAAGAGCCGGCTTATTGGAAAACACCCTGAGGCTGGGAAAAGAGTGAAGGCAAAAGGAGAAGAGGGTGGCAGAGGAAGAGTTGGTTAGATAGCATCACCTACTCAATGGATGGGCTTCCTAGGTGATTCACCTGTAAAGAATGTGTGTGCAGTGTAGGAGGAGTGAGCTTCATCCCAGGTTGGGAGAACCCCTGGAGGAGAGTGGGGCAACCCACTCCAGCATTCTTGCCTGGAAAATCCCATGGATATAGGTGTCTAGTGGATTTTGGTCCATGAGGCTGCAAAAAGTCCAAAATGATCGAAGAAGCCAAGCAGGCATCCACTCAATAGACACAAATTTGATCAAACTGGGAGACAGTGGAAGCAGAAGGGCTTGTGTACTGCAGTCCATGAGGTAGCAAAGAGTTGGACACCACTTAGCAATTGAACTGCAACAACTGTGGTAACTATTCATGTGGTTTCAACTTCTCATTGTAATTACTTTTTCTATTACCCGGTCTGTATTCTCTTTGCCTTCATCAAGCATCATTTTTAATCATGATTCTTTACCTGGTAAGGTGACCCACAAATTTATTCTCAAGGATCTGGGTCACTAGTGACCCTGCTTGGATTGGTTTATATCTTTTCTCTGTTAATCTTAATCACATAGCATAATAATACTGAGAGATACCCCCAAGAAATTTCTTGTGCTCTGGTCATATTCTTTTTTACTTCACTGAGAAGTAGCAGTCCAATTTCCTTATTAATAGACAGAAGCCAGCACAGTAACTACCTTACATTCCTTATTTGATTCAGAGGTGTGAGACACCCAAAGTGACCAGGCAGCAGTCTTATGTTTCAGAGTAATGGAATCATTTTTGTGTCTCTTGGTGGAAAGCTTTTCTACCTTTGGAACTAAGAGCTCAGGGCCAGCAGAATATAAAGTCATGGAAACCTGAAGGAAAAAATAATAGTAAACGGTGCAACTCCAATTTCCATCACCTGATTCCTAAACCCATGGAGTCTGGCTATGAAATAAATAGCACAGTGTATTAGATGCTGATTCACAGCATGCACTGTTCTTAGTCACTCAGTCCTATCCTACTCTTTGATACCCTATGGACTGTAGCCTGCCAGGCTCCTCTGTCCATGGGGATTCTCCAGGCAAGAATACTGGAGTGGCTTGCCATGCCCTCCTTGATTCAGAGCATATACAACCTTATAGAGAATCTTGCCCCAGCCCTGTAATGTATTGCCACCTAGTTGATCCTGTAACCAACTATTCATAAGGTTATTCCATGCTTCTGTCAAACCAACTGCTTCAACATGGCTTACATGGCAAGAACAGTGAATTCCGTGAGCATGGGTCCATTGGTGCAGGATTTTGTTTGTTTCTTTGTTTTTGATGTGAAGTAAGTTCCTTGATCAGAAGTAATGCTGTTTGAAATAACTTGACATTGCATAAATATTCTGTAACTACTTGGGTGTTAGCTTTGGCAACAAAACATGTGTAAGGAAGGCAAGTCCATGTTCAGAAGTATCTATTCCATTAAGAACAAAAGGCTGCTCCTTCCATGATGGAAGTGGTCCAAAGTAATCAACTCGCCACCAGGTAGCTGGCTGACCATCCCAGGGAATGATGCCATGTCAGAGACTTAGCATTGATCTCTGCTGTTGGCAGATTGGACACTCAGCAGTGGCCTTGGTCAGGCGGCCTTGGTAAATGGAAGAACATTTTGCTGAGCCAGTGCATTACTTTCATCCCTGTCACCATGACCACTTTGTTCATGAGCACATTGGATGATGACAGGGTTGATTGGAGAAAGGCTAAATTGGATCCACCAAACGGGTCATCCCATCTACTTGATTATTAAAATCCTCCTCTGCTAGGGTCATCCTTTGGTGAACATTCACAGAATACATGAATATACTCATACTTTTCTTTTTTTTTTTTTTTTTACCAATTCAGAAACATCAATCCACACACCTTTTTCCAAAAATCTTTGTCACCAGTTATCCAATCATGTTGTTTCAAAGTCTGTGACCATTCAACAAAACCATTGGTCAAAGTCCATAAATCAATATATACTTGCAAGCTTGTCCATCCATTTTTCCAAAGAAAATGAACAAAGAGGTGCACCACTTGGAGTTATGCATAACTTGCTTGTTCCCCATTATATATGTATCATTTCCATTTGATGATGGAGTGTTGCTGTGAAAATGAGACTTTTGGCGTATAATTAAGCATTCAGATTCCACTAAGGCCCAGTAGACAAAGAGCTGTTTATCAAAAAGAGTTATTTGCAGAGGATGGCAGAATTTTGCTCTAAAATTTGAAGGACCCGGTCAGACCCCCACCTGGTCTGAGGGTCCTTCCAAAGGCTCCAAATATTACCCCATCTGCCACTCAAACTTCAGGCAGCATTGGATCTCCTGGGTCATATGACTCAAGTTATAGAGCAGCTTGTTTGGCAGCCTGGGCCTGATGCGGAGCCTTCTTTCTAGGCACCACTCAAAGTTAGCGGCTTTTCACATCACTTGGAAAAGAGGTAAAAATAACACACCTAGGTGTGCTGCCTCCAAAATTCAAAGAGATGCACTGTGCTTTTTGGGGGAATAGAAGGGATTAAGTGTAGCAAATTTTCCTTCACCTTTGGGGGAAACCTTGGCAGGCCTTATACCAATAGACCCCTAGAAATTTCACTGACATAGTTGTCCCTGATTTCTGTCAGATTTATTTCTCACCCCATGATACACAAATGTCTTAGCAATAAATACTACTACCAATATTCATTTAATGAATAAGTTGCTACTTCTTGCTTAGTAGGTTCAATCAATGTAATGGATCAGCATAACCCCGTGTGAAAAGAAAAGGTGATCAAGACTCTAGCATACTAGTTTATGACAAAGGCTGAGAGTTGATACCTTTGGTATAGGACACTGAAGATGTATTATTGTACCTGCCCCCTAGGGTGGGGGAGGAACTGCTTCTGGCTGGTTTTATTGATAGGAGAGGAGAAAAAATTTAAAAAAGCTATTTCCCAGATCAATAACTAAATACTAGGTCCTAGGGAGGGTATTAATTTTTTCCAACAATGGAGCTACGCCTGGCACAGCAGCTGCAGTTGGGATTAGCACCTGCTTAAGCTCAGGAGAGGCATTGTCTTTATTGGAGATCCAGGCCAACTAGGGAGGATGAATAGGAATGTGGTGGGAATTGGCACCACTACATCCTTCAAAACCATGATGGTGACACTAATCTCTGTAATTCATCTAGGAATGTGGTATTGCTTTTTATTTGTTATTTCCCTAGGTAGAGCCAAGCTAGTGGCTTTCATTTTACCCTTTTCACCATCATAGCCCTTCTATAGGTCAGGGAACTGATGTGGATTTTCTACTAACTGCTAAATGTGTCTTTTCCAATAATCCAGTTGGAGATTGAATAAATAGCCACAGGATGTGTTTGGAGGCCATGCTGGGACTACTGTGAAATTAACCTGGGCTAAAACTCTATTGGTTATCTAACCTCTTTAAGCCTCTACTCTGAGTAGTGAACCACAAGGATGTATTTTGTCTTCTGGATTTAAAGTCAGTTCAGACCCAGTGTCTACTAGTCTCCAAAAGTTCTGATTATTTATTTTTCCCCAGTGCACAGTTACCCTGATAAAAGATAGTAGTTCCCTTTGGAAAAGACTGGGAAAAGGATTCACAGTATAAATATTAGGGCATGAACCAGGGTCCTTCCTCGAGAAGACCCATTCTCTCCTTTACTTAAGGGGTTCTGATTTTGTAAAGACTCAAGTCTGGGAATTGAACGAAGGATCATAATTCATTATTTTTATGATTTAAGCTAGAATTTTGTCCACTTGATCTAGGACTTTTCTACTTCTATAGATCAAATCAGAATTTAGTAGTCTTCATACTTATTTCCCTTCTGGGAACATCATGATTGATTCACCAGTGGTATAGGTTAATAGGAGAAACACTTTTCTGATTGCTACTTTGACCCTCCTGTCTCTTAAGGTAACCACCCAACTTTCCTTTAGTGGTTTAATGGTGCCACTTAGTATCTAATACCTGGGGATACAATAACTCTAATTGCACTTAAGCTTCCCAGTTGAGTGCCCATCACAAACTTCTCACAATCTTTGTGGAAACCTTGTCTTTTGACCTCCCAGTGTGGATGAGTAGGTTTTAAATGAAAAATGTCATCAAAATTTCAGTCTCCTTAAGCCCATGAATCCCTTCCTCCACATTAGCAAAGGCAGATTGGGCATTTCAAGTCTACTCACTGTGGGTCACATTTCAGTCCATGAATCAAGGCAACCAAAGAAACTGTTACAAACCTATCTAACTCCTGGAGCTACCACATTAAATGCTAAATCTTTGCTCAGTAAACCACATCTACCAATTCAATGTGATCCAACTATATCTTCTTTCTACTATGCTCCCACATCCTTAGTACACATTCCTATGCATGTTCTTTGTATTTCTCTATATAAATTAGAAATACAAATGATTCTTTTGTAGTGTAATACACTTTGTACCTCACCTTATTAGGCCTGTTGGGATTTGAGTCTACTTAAAGGTCTAGGAAAAAAAAAAAGAGTCCTGAGGACGGGTCCTCAGGAGAATTAGCATTGCCTTGAGTGGCCACTGCCATCGAGGAAGCCATAAGAGTTTCCTCAGGCAATGCAGGTGGGGATGGAAAGGCCAATACCTAAAAGTCTGGAGTCCTCTTCCACTGGTAAAAATGTCTCATCAGAATTTAGGGACCTGATATCTCCAGGTTCATCAGGGTCTTCCCATATGTCATCACACTAATTTAAAAGATTATTTCCTAATCAATTCCCTCTCTTTAAAAGTAAACACCTGGGGTGACTTTCAAGATGGTGGAGGGGTAAGAAGGGGAGATCACCTTCCTCCCCACAAATACATCAAAAATACCTCTGCATCTGGAAAATGTCTACAGAACACCTTCTGAATTCTAGCAAAAGATACCAGACTTCCAAAATGGCAATCCAGTATCCTCAGAATGAAGTAGGGCAAAAGACAAAGATAAAAAAGGAGACAGACAAAGGCTGTCAGGACAGGGACCTGTGCCCTGGCAAGGGAATCGTTAAGGAGGAAAAGTTTTCTCATACTCGGAAACCCCCTCATAAGCAGGGACGGGGGGTGGGGCTTTGGAACCTCAGAGGGGAAAATAGAAGCTTGAAAATCAAAATGGAGAGAATCCACCACAGGGATCATTGCCAAGCATCTTGCATGCCCGCTGCAGCGAGTGGGGGTTAGATACTGAGGCTCAGGCTTCAGAGGTCAGACCCCATGGAGAAGACTGGGGTTTAAGGCCATGGATACTCAGAGGGGGCTGTGCAGCATATCTGAATGAGTCCAGGGAAAAGCCTGGGGTGAAAGAAATCATTGCACTGGGGCCCTGTAACTCTTCTTGCTTTCATAAAACAAGAACAAACTTTGTGAATGCCATAAGTGAGATGAGTAAGGGCTATGAATGACCAAACCTCAGAGTTAGATATGCTTGGTCATCACCAAAGTCAGCATGAGTGCCAGAGATAGGACTGGAAGCAACTGCAGTTTATGATCCCAGAGTGGGGAATGCAAACAAGACAGCCACTACCAAAACCAGGGCAAGAGACAAAGGTAGGGAACAAACTGCTGATGCTGCAGTCCTGACCCCAGAGGTAGCAGCTGCCAAGTGTTGAGCAGGCACAAGTTATGACCCCAAAATTCCTGGGAGCCTATGCAGCTTGGCTGTGCCTAGGGACACAAGACCTTAGGATAATTCCTCTGGAAGAATGTAAAACCCACCTCAGGTGTAGTGGCTTCCCACAAACCTCGGCTGCAGCAAGCACTCCACAGACAACACAGTTGTGGCTGCCATATCCCTCCTTCTCCCCAGCCCAGCTGAGCAAATGAGCACTAATAAGCAGCTACTTTTATCCCCTCTGGTCTGGGTGGGGAACAAACACTAGACGGTGGCCTACAGGCAGAGGTGGGCTCAAAATCATAGCAAAGCACCAGGGGCTGTGTGAGAAAAGAAGAGAAAGGGAATGCAATCCTGTAGCCACAGGTGCAGCAGATTAAAACCCCACAATGATCTTGAGACTGTGGACTTAGGGGGCAACTGCAGACTTTTGGAGAAAATGCAAGCTGGAATAAGGCCAGATTTAACCTGAGTTGACAGCGTACAGCACCCAGAGCAGGCCCAGAGACCTTCCTAGAAATATTGGAGGACTTCCAGAGTAGGCAAACTATCTAGTGGTATGAAGAGGCAATGGAGGAATTTGGAGGAAATTCTTCTTATTGCCACTCTATTTTTTCTTTCCTTTCTTGGTTTTTTTTTTGTTGTTGTTGTTTGTTATTTTCTATTTTGTATTGTGCTAATGTTGCTCTTTCATTATTAATCCTTTAATTTGTATTTTAGCCTTTTTCATTTTTTAAAAGACATCTTACTTTTAATAAACTTATTTTTCCTATTTTTACAATATTATTTAGCTATACTGCATTTTTTTCATATTTTTGATTTTGTATTTTTGTTGATCTAGTTTTCAGTGTTCATTTTCACTTATGAGTTTGCTTATGGGCTTGATTGCTTTCTTCATTTTTGATTTCTGTTTTTATTATTTTTTTCTCTCTTTTTACTGCATTTCTCTTTGTAGAGAGAAATATTTGGGTTTCTTTAGATGTTATTGGATACTGAATAATGCTTTCACCATGAGTCTTGGGGTTTTGTCTTCTGTGCTGCATGGGTTGTGAATTCTTGGTGCTACAGTTAAGGGTTAGGCCTGAACCTCCATGGTCGGAGACCTAAGTCCAGGACTTTGGACCAGCAGATAATTCCTGACCCAATGGATCCTTCATCAGTGAAAGCTCTCCCAAAGGTCTCCTTCTCAACACTAAACCAGACACCACCCAAAGACCCACAATTTCCAGTGCTGGATGCATCACGCCAAACTTTCAGCAAACCAGGAACACAACCCTGCCCATTAGCAGGCACGTGGACCTAAAGCCCATAGACACCCCAGGACACACTACTGGACATGACATTGCCTTTCAGAGAGACAAGATTAGCTCCTTTCACCAGAACATAGGCACAAGTCCCTCAACCAGGAAACTTTCACAAGGCACTGGTCCAACTTTACCTATGAGGGGGCAGATTCCACTCATAAGAGGAGCTACAACTTCCCGGCTTGTAGAGAGGAGACCCTAAAGACAGTAAACTAAACAAAATGAAATAACAGAAACATGTAGCCAGAGAAAGAATATGGTAAAAATTCACAAGACCAAAGAAATGAAGAGGAAGTAGGCAGTCTACCTGAAAAAAGAATTCAGAGTAATAATAGTAAAGATGATCTAAAATCTTGGAAATAAACCAAAAGCAGAAATAAATAGAATGGAGGCATGAATTGAGAACATAAAGGAAATGTTTAACAAGGACCTAGAATATATATATATATATATATTCATTGCTGATGGTCATATATATATATATACATATTTATATACATTTATTTATATTTATATATTATTTATTTATAAATAATATATATTTATATAAAATTATAAATATATATTATTTATTTATAAATAAGTATTATATATATATATATATATTTCATTGCTGATTGCAATGAGAAACAGAATAACAGATTAAACATACACTATGGAGAACCAATAGCAGAATAACTGAGGCAGAGGAATGGATAAATGAGCAGGAAGACAGAATGGTGGAGAAGAACAAAATAAAGAAAAATAGAAAAAATGAGGACAGTTTCAGAGACCTTTGGGACAACATTAAGTGCACCAACATTCAAATGATAGAGGGCCCAGAACAAGAAGAGAAAAAGAAAGGGTATAAGAAAATTTTGAGGAGATTATAGTCAAGAGTGCCCTTAACATGGGGAAAGAAATAGCTACCCAAGTAGAGAAAGCCCAGAGTGTCCCATACAGGATAAACACAAAGAGAAACCCACCAAAATACACATTAATCAAGTTAATGAAAATTAAACACAGAGCAAAAATATTAAAAGCAGCAAGGGAAAGTTAGCAAATAACATAAGGGGATCTTCATTAGATAATCAGCTGATCATTCAGTGGAAACTGCAGACCAGAAGAGAGAGGCAGGATCTACTTAGAGTGATGATAGGAAAAAACCCTACAACCAAAATTATTCTACCCAGGAAGAATATCATTCAGATTCAAAGGAGAAATCAAAAGCTTTGCAGATAAGTGAAAGTTAAATAAATTCAAAGTAGCTTTACAATAAATGTCAAAGGAACTTCTCTAAACTTCTCTAAACTGCAGACCAGAAGAGAGAGGCAGGAACTACTTAGAGTGATGATAGGAAAAAACCCTACAACCAAAATTATTCTACCCAGGAAGAATATCATTCAGATTCAAAGGAGAAATCAAAAGCTTTGCAGATAAGTGAAAGTTAAATAAATTCAAAGTAGCTTTACAATAAATGTCAAAGGAACTTCTCTAAAAAAAAAAAAAGGCAAGAAAATAAAAGGTCTAAAAAACATAGCCAAAACAATAAAGTAAATGGCAATAGGATCATATGAAGTTAAGTGAAATTTGCTCAGTCATGTCCAACTATTTGTGACCCCGTGCAATATACAGTCCACAGAATTCTCCAGGCCAGAATACTGGAGTGGGTAGCCTCTTCCTTCTCCAGGGGATCTTTCCAATCCAGGGATAAAACTCAGGTCTTCCACACTGTAGGTGAATTCTTGACTAACTGAGCCACAGGGGAAACCCCAGATTAATGGAGTGGGTAGCCTATCCCTTCTCCAGCAGATCTTCCTGATCCAGGAATAAAATCAGGTTCTTCTGCATTGCAGGTGAATTCTTAACCAACTGAACTATCAGGGAAACCCAATAGAAGCACACATATAAATAATTATCTTGAATGCAAGTGGATTAAATGTTCCTATCAAAAGACACAGATTGGCTGAATGGATATGAAAAAAGACCTCTATATATGCTGTCTACAAAAGACTCATTTCAGACCTATGGACACCAACAGACTGAAAGTGAGGGGCTAGAAAAAGATATAACATGCAAATGGAAATCAAAAGAAAGTAAGAGAAGAAATGCTCTTATCAGATAAAATGACTTTAAAACCAAATCTGCTACAAAAGACAAAAGAAAAGATTATTTAATGATCAAAGAATCAATCCAAGAAGATATGTCAACTATAAATATATATGTACCCAACACTGGAGCACTTCAATACATAAGGCAAATGTTAACTAATATTAAAGAGGAAATTGATAGTAACACAATAATGGGGGGGGGGGTAAAAATCACTCCCACTAATGGACATATCATCCAGACAGAAAATTAATAAGGAAACAGAAGCTTTAAATGATACATTGGGCCAGATGGACCTAATTGATATCTACAGGGCATTTCGTCCAAAAAGAGAGTGATTTCACTTTTTTTCTCCAAGTGCACATGGAATATTCTTTAGGATATATCACATCTTGGGTCACAAATCAAGCCTTGGTAAGTTTAAAAAATATATAATTGAATTTATTTTAAGCATCTTTCCTGACCAGAAGGCTATAAGATTACACATCAGCTACAGGAAAAATATAGGAGACACAGGAGATGTGGATTTGATCCCTGGGTCAGGAGATCCCCTGGAGCAGGAAATGGAAACATTCTTCAGTACACTTGCTGGGGAAATCCTATTGCCAGAGAAGCCTGGTGGGCTACATTTCATGGGGTTACAAAGAGTTGGACATGACTGAGCAACTGAGCACACACTCATAGGGAAAAAAAAATGCAAAAAGCTCAAATTCATGGAGGCTAAACAGTATACTTCTGAATAACCAAGAAGTACTAAAGAAATCAAAGAGGAAATCAAAAGCTATCTAGACAATGAGTTAAAGAAAATGTCAACTGGAAGGATATAGGATACAATAAAAACAATGCTAAAAGGGAAATTTATAGCAATACAAGCTTATCTAAAGAAACAAGAGAAATGACAAACAACCTAATGTTACACCTAAAGTAGCTAGAGAAAGAAGAACAAAAAATCCCAAAGGTAGTAGAAGGAAAGAAATCATAAAGATCAGAGTAGAAATAAATGAAAAAGAAACAAAGAAAACAATAGCATAGATCATTAAAACTAACAGTTGGTTCTTTGAAAAGATAAACAAAATTGACAAACCATTAGCCAGACTCATCAAGGAAAAAGAAAAGAAGACTCAAATCAATAAAATTATAAATGAAAAAGAAGTTACAGCAGATAACACAAAAATTAAAAGAGTCATAAAATAATAGTATTAGAAACTATATGCCAGTAAAATGGACAACCTAGAAGAAATTAACAAGTATTTAGAAAAATATAACCTGCCAAAAACTGATCCAAAAAGAAGTAGAAAATATGAATAGTCCAATCACAAGCATGGAGATTGAAACTGCAATGAAAAATCTTTCCCCCAAAAAGCACATAGCCAGATGATTTCCCAAGCAACTTTTTTTTCCCATTTATTTTTATTAGTTGGAAGCTAATTACTTTAACTTTTACCAAAAGTTTAGAGAAAAGTTGACACCTATCCTGTTCAAAATCTCCCAGAAAATTGCAGAGGAAGTAAACCTCTCTAGGAGGCCACCATCACCCTGATACTAAAACCAGACAAAGATGCCACCAAAGAAAAATTACACACCAAAAGCCATGATGAATATAGATGCAAAACTCTTCAGTAAAATTCTAGTGAAACAAACAGCATGTTATAATGATCATATATCTTGATCAAGTGGGAATTATCCCAGGGATCCAAAGATTCTTCAGTAAATGCAAATCAATGTGATACACCATATTAAGAAATCAAAAGATTTTTTAAAAAATGATCATCTCAATAGATGCAGAGATAACTTTCAACAAAATTCAACACTGGTTTATGATAAAAATCTCTCCAGAAAGGAGGCTTAGAAGGAACCTACCTCAACATAAGAAAGACCATATACATTAAACCCACAGCAAACATTATTCTCAATGTTAAAAACCTGAAAGCAATTCCTCTAAGATCAGGAACAAGACAAGGGTGCCCACATCCACCACTATTATTCAACAAATTTTTGAACCTCATAGTTGAAGCAATTACAGAAGAAAAAGAAATTTTAAAAAATCCAGATTGGAAAAAAAATGAAGGAAAACTCATTGTTTGAAGATGACATGATACCATACATAGAAAATCCTAAAGATGTTGCCAGAAATTTGCTAGAGCTAATCAATGAATAATGTAAAGTCATAGGATACAAAATTAATATACAGAAATCTCTTGCATTCTATACACTAACAAGGATAAATCATAAAGAGAAATTAAGGAAACAATTGCATTCACAATTGCAAAAAAAAAGAAAGAAAGAAAGAATAAAATACCTAATAATAAACCTACCTAAAGAGACAAAAAACCTGTATTCGTAAAACTATAAGATGCTGATAAAGGAAAACACAGAGAATAGAAACAGATGTAGAGGTATACCACATTCTTGGATTGGAAGAATCAATATCATGAGAATGACCACACTACCCAAAGCAATCTACAGACTGAATGCAATCCCTATCAAACTACCAATGGTAGTTTTCACTGAACTAGGAAAAAAAAAAATCACAATTTCTGTGGAAACACAAAAGATCTGGAATAGCCAAAGAGATCTTGACAAAGACATATAGAGCTGGAGGAATCAGCATTCTTGACTTCAGACTATATTACAAAGCTATAATAATCAGGATGTTATAGTACTGACCAAAAAAGAAAAAAACCCAAAAATATAGACCAGTGGAACAAGATAGAAAGCCCAGAGATAAACTCATGTACCTATGGCATTTTTTGTCTTTTACAAAAGAGACAAGAATATACAATGGATAAAAGACAGCCTCCTCAAGAAATGGTGCTGCGAAAACTGGGACTGCTACATGTAAAAGAATGAAACTAGAGCATTTCCTAACACCACACACAAAAACAAACTCAAAATGGATTAAGGACTTAAATGTAAGGTCAAAAACTATAAAGCTCTTAGAGGAAAATATAGACAGTACACTCTTTGACATCAACCCTAGTAAAATCCTCTTTGACCCACCTCCTAGAGTAGTGCAAATAAAAACAAAAATAAACAAATGGAACTAGATAAACTTACAAGCTTTTGCATAGCAAAGAAAACAATAAACAAGGTTAAGAAACAACACTCAGAATGGGAGAAAATAATTGCAAACTAAACAACTGACAAAGTATCCAAAATGTGTAAACACTGCATACAACTCAGTATCAGAAAAACAAACAGCCCAATTAAAAAAAAAAAAAAAAAAGTGGGCAGAAGATTTATAGAGACTTTTCTCCAAAGAAGACATACAGGTGGTTAATAAACACATAAAAAGATGCTCAAACTCACTCATTATTAGGGAAATGAAAATCAAAACTACAATGAGATATCACCTCACAACAGAGAGAATGGACAACATCAAAAAATCTGAAACAATAAATGCTGGAGAAGATGTGAGAAAAGGAAACCCTTTTGCACTGTTGGTGGGAATGTAAGTTGATACAGCCACTATAGAGAACAGTATAGAGATTCCTTGAAAAACTAGGAATAAATCTACAATAGGACCCAGCAACCCCACTACTGGGTATATACCCTGAGAAAGACATAATTGAAAAAGGCACATGTACCCCAATGTTCATAGCAACACTACTTACAATAACTAGGACAAAGGTCTATCAACAGCTGAATGGATAAAGAAGACATGGTACACATATACAATAGAATATTACTCATCTATAAAAAGGAATGGATTTGAGTCAAGTCTAGTGAGGTGGATGAAACCAGAGATACAGAGTGAAGTAAATCAGAAAGAGAAAAACATGTACATTAACACATACAAATGAAATCTAGAAAAATTATATTCATGAACCTATTTTCAGGAAGGAATGGAGAGCTCACATACAGAGAATACACTTGTGGACACAGTGCACAGGGAGGAGAGAGTGGAAAGAATGGAGAAAGTAGCATCAGCAAGTACACACGACCATGTGTAAAATAGATAGCTTGTGAGAAGTTGTATAACACAGGGAGCCCAGCCTGGCCTTCTCACTGATTACCTAGAGGGATGGGATTGGGAAGAGCAGAGAGGCTCAAGAGGGAAGTGATATATGAATAATTATGGATAATTTACATTTTGTATGGCAAAAACCAATATAACTTTGTAAAACAATTTTCCCTAAATTAAAGATAAATTGAAAAATAAATAAATAAAAGTAAACATCCTGCCAAGCTTGGAGCTCAATTTGCATTGCATTTTACCAAGTTGCAGGATGAGACTCTGTGTTTGATTTTCAGCAATTACAGTGTTGAAGCCATAGGAGATAGGGATTTCCCTCTAGGCACACACAGTCATTCATCTCCTTGTTTCTTATAAGTGACAGATTAGTGTTATGTAACATAAACATTTTGCATATCTCTGACCAATTCATGCCATAGGCTCTTAGTATTCTCTTTACTACTGGAATTAGTCACTGACATTTTTAATCAGGATAGAGAAGCAATTCCACATACCTTAAAACCAATTCAGAAAAATCATCTTAAAAATTCTGTACTTTGAAACATCTTCAGTACTAAAATCTGTAACAAGATTTTTTTAGAGAAACAGAATCACTATAATTCATATATAAAAAATAATTTCCATTATGGTAGTTTTAAATTTGGTCCCCAATTCTTAGAGACACTCATAAACATAAATGAGTTCTCCACTGTCTGACCCACATAAAACTGCATAAATTACTTCAAAGTCAGAAAGGTCATGTGAATTCTGCATTGTTTGCCAGAGCATGAACCACCAGGAAAGATGGTCAACTACTCCAATGCTGCCATTCTGAAGATACTATGTTTAATTCTCTGTCAGTACTACCAGGCTTCCCTGGTGGCTTAGCAGTAAAGATTACACCTGCAATGCAGGAGACGTGGGTTCAATCCCTGGGTCAGGAAGATCCCCTGGAGAAAAAAATGGCAACCCTCTCCAGTAGGCTTGCCTGGGAAAACCCATAGGCAGAGAAGCCTGGTGGGCTTCTCAGTGCTTACTGCAGGTAGCACTTCTACTTCCATGTGTAAATCTGAACAAACAGCTGCAATCACCTCAGCTGCGCCCAGCTAACCTGGGGCCCTGTAGACTTGAGAATGGCGAAGTTGCTGTCTCAAAAGCTATCTCTGGTGAAAGTATTCCTGAAAGTATTTATGCCAACATACCCCTTTGTATACTGATCAGTTCAGTTCAGCTCAGTTCAGTGGCTCAGTCGTGTCCGACTCTTTGCGACCCCATGAATTATAGGAAAGTTAATATTTAGGGAATATATTTAGGAATAATAATAATAATAAACCCTTCATCTACCCTTATGCCTTGGTACCCAGCAACATGTACTCTTGACATAAGAGGAACACAATTATATGTGAGTTACAAATCTATTATAGCATATTCTACATTCTGCTGGAAAGCCTCAAAAATATCAATGTGTTGTCACATTGTTTATGCTGTGGCTTGATTTTCAAAGACATACTAACATTTTGTAGTAAAATAAAATGGCCTCCACTGTCAAGGTAAATGTTAGAAAACATATAATTCACTGGAACTAGCTTTCTACTGTGATATGAATTACTTTTTAGGTACAATGCTATACATCATAATGATCTTCAGTGGATGTCCAGATCTTAACAGTGCAAAAGAAATCAAACTAAATAAAATTACAAAATAATTACTTATTACATGTAAGATAAATCACTGACCACTGTAATATATTGGGGGTTCATGTTTGAGGGAATTGCTTCAAGAAAATTGAAATTGTACAAACTTTTTGAAGCAGAGTTAAAGATTCATGTCATAAAAGTAGACCATTAGTAGTCATAATTCTTATCACAATCCACATTCGGTTCACAAGCTCATTAATCTAAGAATGATCACGCTCTCTAGCAGACTTTTAAGAACATATTATGTCATTTGAATCTCTTGATACACATGCTCAGTCAACTAGTTTTAATGCTGAGGTAATTAAAGAGGTCTATTTGGTTTATTTTTTTCCAAAACATCTTTGACATTAGTCATCTACTTTTGCTACAGACAGGTTACTTGTCTTCCGGTTGGATAATCAGCCACTGCCCAGGAATTAGTTTGCATATTTGCCTCACTTCAGCTTTTGCTCCAGATGAATGTGAACAAGATTTTTATTTAAGGTTTAATTTGCAGTAATAGAATGTACTAGAATATTTAAACCAAATCTCCTACTGAAAACAGATAGAAATGTAGATGGGCAATTTAAAAGTTTTCTTAAAATCATAGGAGCTTTATAAAAGGTTACAATTAAGAGAAAGCTAGATTACAGAGAGGAAGGAAAAACAGAAAACCACATTTTTCCTGAGAGAACTTCCCAATATTAAAAATAAATTTACTATAATTTTGATGGCCTTGGAGAGTAAGGAGTTTAGAAATCATAGTTCATATACTACCAAACTGAGTAGCCTAAAAGAGATTTTCCCCATATTTAGTCTGGATCCTCTAGAGTTATGTGCTCTTGAGACAACTGGACTAGTAGTACATACTTTGACACTTATATTCTTAGTTTTTATATATGGCATGAAGAAGAAAACTGTTTTTAAGAAGTAGCAGATACTTTTGGCATGCACACTGATTTACAACCCAAGCTTGCATCACCAGGGTCCCATGAACTTCAAGTTATAAATTATAAACTAAATATGTATTGATTTGAGTCTACAAGAAGCATATCCAAATACTTTCTTGAAGACATTATCTTCATCCCAGCCCTCAAAGATATCTCATAAATAATACTTCAAAAATGATATATCATAAGACTACATCAAACTAAAAACTTTCTGCACAGTAAAAGTAACCACCAACAGAGTGAAAAGACAATATACAGAATGGAAAAGTCATATATTTGCAAGTAATATATTTGATAAGAGGTGAACATCCAAAACTTTTACAAATCAATAGCAAAAAATTAAAAACAAAACCAAAAAACAAATAACCCACTTAAAAATGGGCAACAAGTCTGAAGAGGCATTTTTCCAAAGAAACTATATAAAATGCCAATGGATATATGAAAATATATTCAACATCACTAGTGATTAGGAAAATGCAAATTAAGACCACAGTGAGACATCATCTCAATCTTGTTCGGAAGACCATCATTAAAAAGAGGAGATGTGGAGAATGGGAAATGCTATGTACTGTTGGTAGGACTGTAAATTTATGCAGTTACTATGGAAAGTAGTATGGATGATCCTCAAAAAATTAAAAATAGAACTCCTATATGATCTAGCAATTTTACTTCTGGGAATATACCCAAAGGAAACAAAAATACCTTTCAGAAACGTATCTGCACCGTCATGTTCATAGCGACATTAGCAATAACCAAGACTTGGAAACAACTGAAGTGTTCATTGATGGATGAATGGATAAAGAAGCTGTGATGTGTATGTGTACATGTATGTATATGTATCTATGCACATAAAATAGAATATTATTCAGCCATAATATATGAGGTGGTGCTAGTGGCAAATAACTTGCCTGTTAATGCAGGAGATTTAAGAGATGTAGGTTTGATCTCTACTTCAGGAAGATCCCCTGGAGGAGGGCATGGCAATCCACTCCAGTACTATTGCCTGGAGACTCCCATGGACAGGGGAGCCTGGTTGGCTACAGTCCATAGAGTCACAAACAGTCAGACACAGCTTAACTGACTTAGCATACATGCAAGCACAGTGCTTGCATATAAATACATATATATATGCTTGCATATATCTATATCTATATCTATATCTATATATATAATGAGAAGTATAATGACAATCTATATCTATCTCACTATAAATATAAATATAGCTTCCCAGGTGGTGCAATGGTAAGGAATCGACCTGCTAATGCAGAAGATGCAACAGATGAGTGTTCAATCTTTAGGTTGGAAAGATCCCCTGAAGTAGGAAATGGCAACCTGCTCTAGCATTCTTGCTTGAAAAAATTTCATGGACAGAGGAGCCTGGCAGGCTACAGTCACAAAGAGTCAGACATGACTGAGCAACTGAGCACACCCACACAGAGATATAAATGCATACACAGAGAAAGGGACAAAGAGTGAGAAAGAAATAGAGGGAGGTAAACAAGTAGCAAGAGAGAGAAACTATAAAGAGAAAGAGACAAATTCCCAATCATATTGGGAGATTTTAATTCATTTTTTTGGTCATTGATAGAAGAAAAAATTGTGAATTTAACAGAATTGCACAGTGCAAATTACAGATTGACCTAACATACATATATGAAAAAATACATCCAATTATGATAACATAGTTATTTCTTTCATGCACACATAAAGTATTTACAAAAATTGAACAGGTATTGGACTATGAAGAAAGACCAAATTCTAATTAACTCAGCATTTTGCTCAAAAATGTCTTTGTAAAGCTGTGATAATACTAAAATTATTTTACAAAACCATGTAAATGACAGTGAATATAAAAATATTAGCGACAAGAAAAAGATATCACCACAGATGGTAAAAACACAAAAATCAGTTATTAAATATTAAATGAAATTTTATGCCAAATATTTGAATGTCAAAATTAAGTGGACAAATACTAGAAACCAAAATTTGCATTACTGACTCATGAATATATGTAAATGAATATGCCTATAAACTTCAGAAAACTCAAATCAGTAATCAACTTTTACACAAACGTCTCTTAAGGCTAGAAGGCTTTAAGCAGAGATTTCTACAAGGCATTTACGGAAGAAAAAAAAAGATTCCAACATTACCAAACTTTTCTAGATAATGTTAAGAGGTCTATATATGATAGACTGTACTGCAATAACACATACACCCAACATTGTTGTAATGATAACAATGTGTACTCATTTCTAACCTAGTCCAATGATGAGTAAGTCATAGCCATAAATTTGAATGCTTAAAACAATATTCATAGAGGAAAAACAGTCAGAAGACTGACACCACCTGACTCCAAATATTTGTTATAAGTTCATGGAAATTATGAAATTGTCATATTAGGGAAAGAATAACAAAAACATGAATAGAACAGAGTAGACACAAGAAATAGACAAAAACAAACACAGTCAATTGATCTCTGACAAAAAATAAGGACAAGTAATTCAACGAAGAAAAGATGTTCTCTTAAATAACTGCTCCTAGAAAAAAATGGACATGCAAGAAAAATAATTCTAGACACAGCTCCCTAGACCTTAAAACTTTCATAAAAATTAACTGAAAATGGAGCATAGGTATAGCAGTAAAATACAAAACTATAAAATGTCTGGAAGATAAAAATGGGAAAAATGTAGGTGACCTCAAATGTGATAACTTTTTAAATACTACACTAAAGTCACAGCCCATGAAAAAATAAATTGAACTTCATTAAAATTAAACAGTCCTTTCTGTGAAAGTTACTTTTATCATGAGAAGACATGTCATAGCCTAGGAGAAAATTATATCCAAAACCTATATCTGATAAAGGACTTCTTTTCAAATATACAAAACACTTTTTAAACTCAACAATAAAAAAGACAAAAAAGAGTGAAGATCTGTACAGATATCTCACCAAAGAAGAAATACAGATGTCACATAAGCAAATAAAAGATGTTCAACATCATATGTCATTAGGGAACTGAAGATGAAAATAAAAAGTTACCACTACATACCTATTAGATTGACTAAAATCTACAATACAGACATCATCGAATTTTGGCCAAGATATGAAGCAATAAGAGCATTCATTCATTGTTGATGGAAATGCAAAATGGTACAACCACCTCAGCACAGCTTGACAGTTTCTCACAAAGTTAAGTATTGTCTTAGAATTTGATCTAACAATCATATTCCAACATATCTGTCGAAATGGATTGAAAACTTACATCTACATAAGAAACCTCCACACAAATCTTTATAGCAATTTTACTCACACTTGCCCCAAATTGGAAGCAGCCAAGATGTTCTCCAATAGTCAAATAGATAAACTTTGGTAAATCCATAGCAAAGGAATATTATTCAATGATAAAAGGAAATTAACTATCAAATCCCCAAAAATGTAGATGAAACAAATTAGTATTGTTAATTGAAATAAGTCCATCTGAGATTATTTTATGCTGTATGATTCCAACTAAATGACTTTCTGGAAGAGGCAAACTATACAGACAGTAAAATAGATCACTGGATGCTAGAGATTTAAGAGAGGGAGGCATAAACAGAAGACAGAAATTTTAGAGCAGTAAATTTACTCTGTATAGTACTCTAATGAAGGATACATGATATTATGCATTTGTAAAAACACATGGAAACATACAACATAGAGAATAAACCCTAAGTAAACTACAGTGTGGTGGTGTCTAGTTGCCAAGGTGTGTCTGAGTCTTGGCAACCCCATGGACTGTAACTTGCCAGGCTCCTCTGTCCACAGGATTTCCCAGGCAAGAATAATGAAGTGGGTTGTCATTTCCTTTTCCAGGGGATCTTCCTGACCCAGAGATCAAACCCACATCTCCTGCATGACAGGCAGATTCTTTAACACTGCTTTAGTTAATAATATTGTATCATTATTGTTTCATCAGTTATAATAAATATACCACAATAATATGACACATTAATAGGAGAAACTCTGCAGAGAAAGAATTCCCTGAACTTTCTGCGCAAGGCTTTGTCAGCTTAAAATTTTATAAAATATAAAAAAGCCTACTAAATTTTAAAAATTATACTTAATTTACCTGTGCAATGAAGGAAAAAAAAAGACAAGAGAAAATTAAAAATCAACACTCTCATTACTCTGTATAGCAGAAATCAAGGTTCTATGTGGCTGCAATCTTTGCTTAGGGCCATGTCAGGATGAAATCAAGGTTTTGGAAGTCTGTGTTGTCATCTGGAGCTTGGGGAACTTTTCCAAAGTCATTCAGGTTGTTGACCAAATTCAGTTCCTTGCAACTATAGAAATGGAATCCCCATTTCTTTGCTGGATGTCATCCAGAAGTCATTCTTAGGTCCAAAATGCCATATAGATTACTTGCCACAGCCAGCAACGGAGAATATTCAACACATCAAATCCCTCTTATGCTGCAAATTTCTGTCTTTGAATATTTTTCTAAAGAAAGAGCCCCTTAGGTCCAGCTCACCTATAATAGTTGTCCTACATGAAAGTCAACTGATTTTGAAAACTATCTGCAAAATCTCATTTGTTATAAAATAGCAAAATCATGGAAGAAATATTTCATCATATTTATAGATTCTCTCCACATTCAACAAAAGTGAATTAGACAAGGATGATGATCATAGGATGGAGGATGTCTTAGTAGAATTCTATACACATTACACATAGAAGAATCAGGATGAGGACTTTACGTCAGCAATGGCTTAGTCTACTTCACACAATACAAAATGCTGTACAGTTGTGCTCAGTTCACATGCTAGTTAGGTTATGCTCAAAACCTTTCAAGTTAGACTTCATCTTGGCAGACCAAGAACATCCAGATGTACAGCTGGGTTTTGAAAAGGAAAAGGAACCAGGGATCAAATTGCCAACATCCACTGGATCATAGGGAAAGTAAGGGAATTAAAGAAAAAACGGCTACTTCTGGTTCACTGACTATGCTAAAGCCTTTGACTGTGTTCAGTTCAGTCGCTCAGTCGTGTCCGATTCTTTGAGAGCCCATGAACTGCAGCACGCCAGGCCTCCCTCTCCATCACCAACTGCAGGAGTCTACTGAAACCCATGTCCATTCAATCCGTGATGCCTTCCAACCATCTCATCCTCTGTCGTCCCCTTCTCCTCCTGCCCCCAATCCCTCCCAGCATCAGGGTCTTTTCCAATGAGTCAACACTTTGCATGAGGTGGCCAAAGTATTGGAGTTTCAGCTTCAGCATCAGTCCTTCCAATGAACACCCAGGACTGATCTCCTTTAGGATGGATGGGTTGGATCTCCTTGCAGTCCAAGGGACTCTCGAGAATCTTCTCCAACACCACAGTTCAAAAGCATCAATTCTTCAGCACTCAGCTTTCTTCAGAGTCCAACTCTCACATCCATACGTGACTACTGGGAAAACTATAGCCTTGACTAGATGGACCTTTGTGGACAAAAAAATATCTCTGCTTTCTAATATGCTGTCTATATTGGTCATAACTTTCTTTCCAAGGCACAAGTATCTTTTAATTTCATGGCTGCAATCACCATCTGCTGTGATTTTGGAGCCCCAAAAAATGAAGTCAGCCACTGTTTCCACTGTTTCCTCATCTATTTGCCATGAAGTGATGGGACTGGATGCCATGATCTTGGTTTTCTGAATGTAGAGCTTTAAGCCAACTTTTTCATGCTCTTTCACTTTCATCAAGAGGCTCTTTAGTTCTTCTTCACTTTCTTCCATAAAGGTGGTGTCATCTGCATATCTGAGGCAATTGATATTTCTCCTGGCAATCTTGATTCCAGCTTCTGCTTCCTCCAGCCCAGCATTTCTCATGATGTACTCTGCACATAAGTTAAATAAGCAGGGTGACAATATACCGCCATGACGTACTCCTTTTCCTATTTGGAACCAGTCTGTTGTTCCATGTCCGGTTCTAAATGTTGCTTCCCGACCTGCATACAGGTTTCTCAAGAGGCAGGTCAGGTGGTCTGATATTCCCACCTCCTTCAGAATTTTCCAGATGATTGTCATCCACACAGTCAAAGGCTTTGGCATAGTCAATAAAGCAGAAATAAATGTTTTTTTGAAACTCTCTTGCTTTTTTGATGGTCCAGCTGATGTTGGTAATTTGATCTCTGGTTCCTCTGCCTTTTCTTTCTTTTTTTTTTTTCTCTGCCTTTTCTAAAACCAGCTTGAATATCTGGAAGTTCATGTTTCAAGTATTGCTGAAGCCTGGCTTGGAGAATTTTGAGCATTACTTTAGTAGGTTGTGAGATGAGTGCAACTGTGTGGTAGTTTGAACATTCTTTGGCATTACCTTTCTTTGGGATTGGAATGAAAACTGACCTTTTCCAGTCCTGTGGCCACTGCTGAGTTTTCCAAATTTGCTGACACATAGAGTGCCTCATTTTCACGGCATCATCTTTTGACTGTGTGGATCACAACAAACTGTGGCAAATTCTTAAAGAGATGGTAATACCAAACCACCATGCTTGTCTGCTGAGAAACTTGTATGCGAATCAAGAAATATCAGAACCAGACATGGAAAAACAGACTGGTTCAATATTGGGAAAGGAGTATGACAAGGCTGTATATTGTCACCCTGCTTATTTAACTTATATGCAGAGTACATTACACAAAGTGCTGGGCTGGATGACTCACAAGCTGGAATTAAGATTGTCAGGAGAAATTTCAACAACCTCAGATACGCAGATGATAACCAGTTTAATGGCAGAAAGTAAAGGAGAACTCTTGATGAGGGTGAAAAAGAGAGTGAAAAAGCTGCCTTGAAACTCAACATTCAAAAAACTAAGATCATGGTATCTGGGCCCATCACTTCATGGTAAATAGATGGAGAAAAATTGGAAACAGTAGCAGATTGTATATTCTTTGGCTCCAATATCGCTGCTAATGTTGACTGCAGCCATGAAATTAAAAGACAATTGCTTCTTGGAAAGAAAGCTATTACAAACCTAGATAGAGTATTACAAAGCAAAGACATCACTTTGTGAACAAATGTCCATATAGTCAAAGCTATGATTTTTCCACTAGTCAGGTATAGATGTGAGGGTTGGACCATAAGGAGGCTGAGTGTTGAAAAATTGATGTGTTCAAATTGTGGTGGTGGAGAAGACTCTTTAGAATTCCTTGGGCTGCAAAGAGATCAAACCGATCAATACTAAGAAAATCAACCCTGAATATTCATTAGAAAGACTGTTGCTGAAGTTCTAGTACATTGGCTACCTGATGTGAAGATCGACTCATTGGAAAACACCCTGATGCTGGTAAAGATTGAATGCAAAATCAGAAGAGGGTGGCAGAAGGTGAGATTATTAGTTGGCATCACCTACTCAGTGGACATGTATTTGAGCAAACTCCAGAAGATATTGAGGAACAGAGCAGCCTGATGTGTTGCAGGCCATTGGGTAGTAAAGAGTCATGACTTAGTGACTGAAAAGCAACAACAATCCACACAGTCATTTAAGGACACAGAGTCACAGATTCTTTGGTCTTTAACATATTGTTGTTTCCCAGACTGCCCTGGGTATCACTGTCTTAGCCAACTAAAACCAGAAAGCAAACAAACAAACAAAAAAAAGTGAGCAATAGCACGATGGAAATAATTAAGTATGGAAGTAGTAGACACATTTCTAAGTTCATTCTATGATGTCAGTGATATAGTCATTCCTAAAAGTTCAAGAAACTAGAAATACCTTCTGTGCCCCAAGTGAAGTGGAAATGTATTTAGATGGTTACTCTTCCCAGTTCATTCAGAATACTATAGGGAAACATCTTACTCTGCAAAGCTTATAAGATTCAGAAATTCATTTCTCACAGTTCTGGATGCTGGAAGAGTGAGACCAGGGTGCCAGCAGAGTTGAGTGAGGGCTCTCTTCTGTGTCACAAACTTCTCACTATATCCTTACATGATCAAATGGACAGAGGAGTTTTGTGGAGCCCCTCTACAAGACATTAATCCCATCATGAGGGTTCCAGCTTTATGATTTAAGCTCTCCTCAAAGTCCCATGTCTCCATACCATCATGTTTGGTGGCAAGGGTTTCAATGCATGAGTTTTGAGGGGACAAAAACATCATACCATAGCAGTTATCTTTTGATCTCTTTCACAAGAGAAACCACTTCTTCAGTCATCTTTTCCAGAGATGGTCACAACCATATGTTCATTCCTATGTGTGATTCTACTATGTGGCATTATCATTCTTCCATCAAGAAAGTGTACTCATTTCTCCAATACCTTGAATATGAGCAGGCCTTGGGCCTGCTTTAACAGATAGATCAGGAAAAATGTCACCTTGCCAGTTCTGGAGGTAGTCCTCAATCAAGTTTGCAGCTTCTCATAATTTGGGGTGCTGACTTTTGAGATACTCACAGATGGGACAGGGCTTCCCTGGTGGCTCAGGCAGTGAAGAATCTGCCTACAGTGCAGGTGAACTGGGTTTGATCCCTGGGCTTTGAAGATCCCCTGGAGAAGGTCCTGTCAACTGACTCCAGTATTCTTGCCTGGAGAATCCCCGTGGACAGAGGAGCCTGGTGGGCTACAGTCCATCAGGTTGCAAAGAGTTGGACACGACTGAATGACTAAACACAGAGCAGCACAGTTGGAACAAAGATGCCATCCTGTTTCAAGGCTAAGCTACATTAAAAAGATAAGCACTATGGCTGAAAGCTCCAGCTGAGATTCTTGAGTGACAAACAGCACCAAAGGCCCAATCAGTGACCCTACTTGGTGGCTTCAGTCCTATCTGCCACCTAATGGATTAGAGAGCTAAGAAATGCCTCTTAGCTAGGCTGAGACAATCCACAGAAATACAGAAGATAATAATTGTTTTAACCTATTAAATTTGAAGGTAACTTTGCATGCAATAATAGATAGTTGGAAATTCCAGAAATTACATTCTGGAATGAGATGTTGTTATTTTAAAAATATCAGCAAATCATGTCACATTGGTTTTAGGATTGTAGATAGGGGAGGGATCCAAAAACCTTCAGAAGATTGGAAAAAAGAAAATCTTTCAATGGATGTTGGAGAAAACATGTGACCCACTATGATGGTCAGTTTATGTGTCAACTTGACTGGGTCAAGAGGTGCCCAGATTAAATTTTATTTCTGAGTATGTTTGTGAGTGTGTTTTTAGATAAGTTTAGTGTATGAATTGGTGGATCAACAAAGTTCATTGTCCTCCCTTATGTGAGTGGGCATCCTCCAACTCATTGAGGGGGGACAGGACAAAAAGCAAAGAAAGGAGGTGTTTGCCCTTTTTGCTTCCTGCTTTTCTGCTGAGCTGGGACATCTGTCTTCTCCTGTCCTTGGGCCAGGATTTACAGCAGAGGTTCCCTGGGTTTTCAGGCCTTGGGACTGGGATGAGAATTGCACCCCAGCTCTTCTAAATCTACAGCTTAATGATGACAGATCATGGGACTTCTCAACCCTTATTATCATATAAGTCAGTTCTCTCTCTCTTTATCTCTCTCTCTCTCTATACACACACACACACACACACACACACACACACACACACACTATTTATTCTGTTTCTCTGGAAAATCCTTACTAATATACCCAAATTATATAGTATATAACAAGATAACATAGGATATACATATGTATGTGTGCATATATATTAATTAACTGGCATGTCTAAAAGGATGTCCAAACAGTAGTTCTGATATGATATGCTCTTCTGCAATGTGACTTTGCAACTCCTCCATCAAGATATGTCTCTTGCTTCTCAGCCCTCTTGAATCCGAGCAGGCTTGTAACTGCTATGACCAATCCCACATGGTAGGAGTGGCACGTAGTAGTTCTGGAAGGAGCCCTTCATTTTCTCAGTAGCTGAGGTTTCTAATTTTCAAAACTCTTGTTCCTAGAACATGGATGCCTTTTTTCAAGAGCCAGGATACACAGACAGGCCATATCATGGTTAGCAAATTCCCATCCTAGGACAAATATTAATTATCAGTCTTTTCAACAAACCAACTGGTCTGTCCTGCATGAAGGTGCCTCTAGCGGCAGATCATTTGTAACAGCATGAAAAATCCAAGCAAGTACTGCAAGTTGTGCCAAGTCAACCCCCAGAATCTTTAGTGATAATCATAAGTTATCATTTAAGACAAAAGTTTTATATGCGGTTTGGTCTGCAGAGTGAAGCCAACCCTGCTGTCAAGGTCCCAAAAGACGGAGTATAAAGCCACACAAGACTTAAAATCTAATGGAATTTGCTTTGGTTGATTTTAAACTTGCTTTGGAGCATTAATCCCATTTTTTTCTTTCATTTTCTCCTTTTCCTAATGGGAATGCCTACATTATGCCTGTTTTACTGTTATATTTTGAATGCAGATGCTGTGCTTCCTAATTTTTACTGGTCCACAGATGGAGAAACATTTTGTTCCAGTGTAGATTATATCCAGAGTTTCATTCATATATGATATAGATGATGAGATTTGGAACATATTCAGTTGATGTCATTTAGATTAGAGTTTGCAAGGATTAATGCTGGAATAGGTTAAGACTTTGCAAGACATTGAGACAAAGTGAATGTATTTTGCAAGTGGAATGGGTGTGGGAATTTTAGCGGAACTAAGAGTCTGTTGACCAGTGGTCAAAAGTTCATGTTCACCTTTAACCTCAGAATTTTACCTTATTTGGAAATAAGATCTTTTCAGATGTAATTAGTTAAAGTGAGATTGTACTGAATTAGGATAGACCTTAAAGCCAGGGATTGGTGTCTATAAAGAGGAAGAAAAAACTGTTTAAAGTTAGAGGCAGATGTTAGAGGGCAGCCACAAGTGAGAGAATGGCAAGGGTTACTGCAAGCTGCTAGAAGCTAGAAGAGAAAAGGAATGATTCCTTCCTAAAGTCTTCAGAGAGAGCATGACTCTGGCAACATCTTCATTTCACACCTTTAGTCTCTAGAAATATGTAAGAATAAATATCTATTGCTTCAAGGCACCTAGTATGTTGTGATTTGTTATAGCAAAGCTAAGAAAGTAATATAGATCCATAAGAGATTTGAGAAGAATTATTTAAAGGCTATTTTCCCTCATTTCAGGCCAAAAGATAAGGATGATGTTAAAAAAAATTAATGAAAGAGGTGATACTTGCCACTCAAGGCAGAAGGCGCCTGCTGAGTGCTGAGAGAGGCCACAGTGATGTGTTGTCAGGTATCAAGTTGTGTCCATTTTTCATACAGCTGAAGCAGGTAGAATGCATTTGACAATGACTGTTTACAGATGCTGTATCTTTACCATCAATTGTATGCATGTTCTGTTATTTCATGCTGTCCTGGAAAGACAGCTATTTGCTTCTTCATATTTATGAAGTCCATTGATAGTAGTACTGAATTTGAATTTTGGGAGTGACTAAGAAGTGAAACATTGATTTTATACAAGACTAAAAGCCAATCTCACTGCTAATATTAAAAATATATATATCTGTTTATTTGGCTGCACCGGATGTTTAGTTGTGGCAGTCAAACACTTAATAGTGGCATGTGAGCTCTAGTTCCCTGAAAAAGGATTGAACCTGTGCCTCCTGCACTGGGAGCATGGAGTATTAGCCACTGGACTGCCAGGGAAGTCCTGTCACTCTCAACATTTTAAATGGAAATGTCTTTGTCTACATTCAAATTGATATGTTACAATCAAGTTTTATCAAATATATGTTTAAGCCATTTTTATCAGTTAATTTCAAGCATGTTTTGTTCACCAAAAGAAAGCCTCCTTATAAAGTAGCTGTGCTAGTTGGCCCTTGTCACAATAATGCTTATTAACCACTGGATAATTAGCGATATTTGATAACAAGCATTTATCCTCTTTTCCATAGCTCTCTGGTTTAGCTAATATGGTTCACCTTCAAGTCACAAATCTGCAGGTTGGCTAAATTTTCATGAACTCAGCTGGCTTCAGCTGGGCTCAGCTGGCCTCAGCTCCAGACATCATGGATAGTGGCTGTCTGGAGTATTTCTTTCACTTTCCAGTAGCAGAAGTACGAGAGTACTAAGTCCAAACATCCACACGTATTTCATATTGATGCGCTCATTTCACTGGGCTAAAGCAAGTTAATGACCTCACCAAAAGTATGGCTTGGGAAAATGGAAATTGCTCCTCTCACAATGAAACCACTGCAAGTGTGTGGCTTATTGTAGTACTAAAGGGAAGCGAAGAATTGGAAATGAAACTGTCTACCACAGTGTTATTTGTAAGTGTGACCCAGGCCACCAAGAGGGTTTATTTTAAGACTCCTAATTGGAAATCTAAATACCACATTTTTCAGATTCTATCAACAGTGTCATCAGCATGGTAGATGATTAGCAATTCTGCAGAACTGTGCATATTCAAAGATTTAACATGTCTCTGAAACAGAATGGAAAAGAGCTATAGCAAATGTATGGTGTCCGACTATGTTGTAGCTTTGTGCTTTATCACCTAACTTAGTTGAAACTACATTTTCTCGAGTTCTTTTCTCTGAATACTTCTGAAATAGGGTTTACAGTAGAGAAACATTGAGCAAGATTTGGAGAAAGAAGTGAAGCAATGGCTGCTTTTGTGCCCTGAAGGTCAGGGCCAGGTGTTCTGCTTACATCAGATCACATGTTGTTGGTGACTCATCTCCTTGATGGTGGGACCACCCAGGTTGCAGTTCCAGCTCCCACAGCTTTTCTCTTTCAGCTTTTTGGAGTTCTGGGCTAGCAGCAGTGTGTCTCAGTAGTGGTAGAGGGTGTAACATGAGTCAGTGGCAACACTGGAGAAGGCAGTGGTCGGAGGTAGATGCAGTGCTTTAGTAGTAAAGTTTTGAAGTTTGATTTCCAGAAAAAAAAAAAATCTCTAATTAGAAGAATCTGCCAATTTCCATGGTGAAAAGTTTCTCACATGACCTATTTTATGTTCACTGCCTTAACATATTCTCAACGTTTACCATTCGGCCACTTATGAGGTAATGAGTCAGGTCCATAATTCCAGCAGATATATGTGAGTTCCAGTTTTTCATTCATCATCTCATTTTGTGCTTAATAGTTCCATTTTGTTATGTTTCAGTTTTCCGTTTTGTGTTTCGGTTCTCCACGCATTCTGCCATTTCACCCTATGACTATCAGCCTCACTTATCATGGTGACTTAAATTCTAACATGGTATGCAGAAGTAACAGCCTTTTAGACTTCTCCATCAGCTTCACACCCTCAATTGCATATGTTTAATATCTATAATAAACTCCTTATTTCTGTATAACTGACTCATCAAGTTTAATCAATTTGCCCTTATAGTGTATATTTATTATACATATACACATTATTTTAATGTATACATGTGTTTATGTTTATATACTTTCCTTGCAGATTAAATCTCTGTCAAGCTGATAACCATATACAAGAAGACAGAAGCCTTATCAATTTATGAAAAGCAGGTGCAGTTGCAGCCACTGCCTTACTTAATTTTGAAAGTCTTAAGTCTTTACAGTTGAATGTTTCAAGCAGTTATTCAGAAATGTGCATCACAGATAAAGATTCAAAATATTCTATTAAGCTCTCAAAATCAAAATTACTATAATTTAATGTTAGAATTTTTCTAGGAGCTGAGTATATGTTTTCTACTATATACTCATGAGTGCAGGAAATGACAATGTTTTGATAAAAGATATCACTACGCAATCTAACTATATTTGTCATCTGATTCCTGTAATACATCAGTCTTCTTCAAAGATAGCAGTGGTATCCAGATTTATGAAATATTCAAGTAAGCTCAGAACTGATATCTAGTGGAATCTCACTGTCTTATTCTCCCATCACGTTATGGATTCATCTACATTTCCCTGATTATCTATTCTGACTATCCATTCTCTGGTAACAATTTCTGTATGATTAGGATTGGTTGGAAATAGCAATAATTATACTGCCTACTGTATACACAAAGAAATGTTTTGGAATCATGTGAATTATATGACAGAATTTAAGGAGAAAACATCTATTCTTAAATAGGAAATGAGCTATCTATGAGAGTTTAACATGGTTTCTTTACAAACTGTAGAAATGGACTGCTTTCTCATTTCACGCCTATGTATTACTTTACCACTGATTAAATTTAAGGGATAGAATATCTATTTAGCCCAGGCTTGTCCAGTGTGTGTAATTTTGTGGAAAGAAAGTGCATTTGGCCATTTGTTTAATAAATCAACAGTGTTCAGCAATGGTATAATTAAAAATAATACAGGAGGCAGAAAAATGGAGGGATCTTAAATATTCCCTCAATAATTTCAGCATTGAATTTACTGAATAAATACTGAATAAATATTGAATTTACTGAATAAATATTATTTGATATTACATAATACTGAATAAATTCAGTAGTATAAATCTACCTTTTTTTTCTTGATGTTCATCTTTCCCTTCTCTTTCTCTCCAGATTTTAGCCAATATGTACTCCTAGACTAAAAAAAAAAAAAAAAAGTTATGGGTCTTTCTGTGCTCCTTACATCCAGCAACTAAATTTTGTTACAATTTTTTGACAATTTGTTGTTTTGATTGTTAGCTAGCAACTACATATTTCTAACTACTGTATTTGATATAATTATCATCTATGTCCTCTTGAATTTTTTTTCTTTTATAAACCATATTGGCAAAGAGGAATCATGTTTCCTGACAATGTTGTCAGCGAAATTCTGGCAACATGTGAAAGGTGTGTGTGAGTGTGTTCAGTCGTGTCTGACTCTTTGTGACCCCATGAACTCCTCTGTCCATGGCGTTTTTCAGGCAAGAATACTAGAGCAGATTGTCATCTCCCAACCCAGGGATTGAACCTGCATCTCTTGTGTTTCCCGCACTGCACACTGTCAGGCATATTCTTAGTACTAATGCCACCTGAGAAGCCCTATTTGAAAGGCAGAAAAAAAAAATATCCTCCCGGCTTGAAGGGTAGACATGTAGTCTAATGACAGACCTGAGGGTTATAGTTACCAGCAGAACACCTACCAATAGACAGTTACCCTGTGTAGGTGCTGAAGGAAGACAGATCATTGATGATAATCTATTGTGCTTCTGCCCCTTTTTGATTTTTCAAAAGCAAGACTCCCCAAACTAGAAGGTTTTACCTTTTAAAGTGATTTTCTGATGATAAATCTGAAGGTCTTTATTTAGGTTCAAAAATCAATGATAAAAGATAAGATGAGAGGACCCTGGTTTGTCTATATCAGAGAGTCAGGGAATCTTGACTCCTTTTGATAGTATGAATAAATAAGAGAAAATCTCTTTCTTTTGCCAACACCAAATATTTCCTGGTAGCTTTTTTGGTTGTTTCTTGACAGTCTTCTGATCTTGCTTTCAAAATATAATCCACCTGCATCCCTTAGGCTTTGAGGTGAAGTATAGATCAAAGACCCACTTTTCCCTCCAGAAATAGTTTACTTTCATGGCTTCATTACAACAGTCCAGGGGGAACACTTTAACCACTTTACTCGGTAAACTTCGATTCTTCCTGAGCTTATGTGCTTGAACTCAGCTTATTGCATTTTTTTCACCTCGTCTTCTGTTTCTCTACTTTCTTTATAAAGAGCTGTTTTTATACTCTTTTTTCTTTGCATTTGAGTGCTAACCTCAGTATGACTTAATAATATTCCATATATTCATCTTCAAGCTTTCTTACATAAAATTCACAAAAGTAAATGTAGAACTGTTCCTTTGTAAATTTTCAAAATGACTGAAATTTTCACTAAATAGAAGCTTCAAGCATCTATTAAGATTTTGATCTGTTTTTATAGTCTCATAATCCTTGTTTCCAAATTGATTGTTTAGTGAATAGAAATTGTTAGATATGATTGAATACAATAAACTCTATTTCTTCTTTTTTAAGAAGGAATAGATGAACAGATATGTTTTCAAATTTAATTGTTTAAACATTTGGATATTTCATACCATCATTTGGCAAATTTTGGCTTGTCTGGTGGCTTAGATGGCAAAGAATCTGCCTGCAATGCCAGAGACCAGACTGTGTTTGATCTCTGGGTCAGGAAGATACCCTGAAAAGGAAATGGCTATCCACTCCAGTATTCTTGCCTGGAAAATCCCATGGACAGAGGGCCGTGGCAGGCTACAGTCCATGGGTCACAAAGAGTCAGACACGACTGAGCATGTGCAAACTTACATTGAGTATAATATATACAACTGTTTCAATCAGAGCAATTTATGATCACATATTGTAGCATTAACTTACTATTTTTATTGACAAAAGAATTCTTTTATTTTCTTCTTCATTCAGTCTGTGTTACACAACTGGTTTTTTAAAATATGCTTTTTCATTTTATTACAAATATTTTGCTTTTAGCTGTTAATGCATCATTGTAATGTATCACTTTCTATATTTGCACATTTTAAAGTATTTCTAGTGGGGTTAAACTCCAATCAATAGCAAAAAGGTTAGTCAGTAGCAGTATATATTTGCCTATTTCCTACAACTTAGCCAACTAGATTATGTACAGTATAACTGTATGACATATATTAATTATGATCTGTGGAAGAATATTTACGGAAATAATAAAAGCTGCAATATGCCCCTTTTTTGTCTTAATTATCTTTCATATTGTAGTTTATTTTGAATTTTTCCTCTTCTATTGAGCTAAATGTTTTAATTGCTACTAGAAATGAATAATCATAAAATATTATAGCTTTCTATATTTCCTAGATTTATTTTGTTTTAAAATATTTAATTCCCTGTTAGGGTGTAATCATGTCTATTTGAATTAGACCTTGAAGTGGTCTTTCACGCTTTTGTTATTTCAGGATTAGATTACTGCAATCCTCTCCTGGCTTCTGGCCCAGGAGGAACCTGCATAAACGCCAGCTGGTACCGGATGCCACTGCCAGATTCTTCCTGCAAAAGACGTCAGTCTGAGGATATTTTCATGCTCCTTTCTCATTTTTAACCAATTATAGGTTAAACAATATATTGATTATAAAATGACCCCTTTTCCTTGACATTTTTTACTGACATTTGGGTACTGAGCATTACCAAGATTTTTTTTTTCCTAAGTACTTTTAAGTAAACTATCCATTAATCTCAAGTTTAGCTTATAGTCATCTAAAAAATAAATTCTTGCAGTTTTTCTGACCCTTCATCTGTAGAACACTTTCAATAAATGTGTATTTTGGTATTCCAGATATATATGTTTCTCAAAAAGTTATATCTTAACCTTTTGTAAATATGAAAAAAAATAATTTAAAAATTCTGTTTCAAGGTTATCACACTTACATTCACATTGCTTTCTAAATTGTCAGAATCCATTCACATAAAACTGGGAATACAACACAGTGTAATTTATACTTCACATTTAAGTGTCAAATTTAGGAGAAAAACAGGTCAAATTGTCTGATTTTCATTTGGGAACTTATTCATTTATGTGAACAGACATCTCTCAGGTAAACTCAATACACATTATTACTCTTCAAGAAAAAGAAAACTTTACTTATAAAATATACTTGAGGTTATGGTTATAAGGATATATAAGACAGTAGTGGGGCTTTCAAATATTTTATAATTCATAAAATGAAAAGAAATTTTATATAATTGAAACATAAAACAATTTATTATGCATGTTCTATAGATAATATACACAAAAGAACAAAATAGGGAGGGAAAGATGAGTGTTAGTAAAAATTATATACATTAATTTGCTGATCCTTAAAAAATAAATGAGAAATTTCTATAGACCAGACCAGCAGTGAAAAAAAGGTAATTGAAAATGAGAAAACAATGACCTGGGTAAGGGCACAGAGGAAGAATTGTCTAAGAAATATGAAGTCATATAGTTTGATAGGAATCTATATTTTGTGATGGGAAACAAGGGAAAGGTAAAAAAAATTAAGAAGAAGAGTCAAACACTTACACGTGATCAAAGAAATTAAGAGAAAACTTGCAAGTAGGGTGGTGATACAATAAATAAGAAGTTTTAAAAGATTACATTAATAAGTAACTATGGTGTCATTAGGAACAGCAATGATGAGACATGTGTTAGGGCAAGAATAAAAGGAAAACAGCAATCACTGAAATATTTACAGATGCATATGATTTGAGGAACCTTAACTTATATGTAAAATACATCATGTGAAATGCTGAGCTGGATGAAACACAATCCGAAATCAAGATTACCAGGAGAAATATCAATAACCTCAGATATGCAGATGACACCACCCTTATGGCAGAAAGCTAAGAACTAAAGAGCCTCCTGATGAAAGTGAAAGAGGAGAGTGAAAAAGTTGGCTTGAATCTCAATATTCAAAAAACTAAGATTGTGGCTTCTGGTCCCATCACTTCATGGCTAATAGATGGGGAAACAATGAAAACCATGACAGACTTTATTTTTGGAGGCTCCAAAATAACTGCAGATGGTGACTTTAGCCATGAAATTAAAAGAGGCTTGCTCCTTGGAAGAAAAGCTATGACTAACCTAGACAGCATATTAAAAAGCAGAGACATTACTTTGCCAACCAAGGTCCAGGTAGTCAAGGCTATGGTTTTTCCAGTAGTCATGTATGGATGTGAGAATTGGACTATAAAGAAAGCTGAGCACCAAAGAATTGATGAACTGTGGTGTTGGAGAAGACTCTTGAGAGTCCCTTGGACTGCAAGGAGATCCAACTAGTCCATCCTAAAGGAAATCAGTCTTGAATATTCATTGGAAGGACTGATGCTGAACCTGAAACTACAATACTTTGGCCACCTGATGCGAAGAACTGACTCATTTGGGAAAACTGGTCAACCACTTGTAAAAGAATGAAACTAGAACACTTTCTAACACCATACACAAAAATAAACTCAAAATGGATTAAAGATCTAAATGTAAGACCAGAAACTATAAAACTCCTAGAGGAGAACATAGGCAAAACACTCTCTGACATAAATCACAGCAAGATCTTCTATGACCCACCTCCCAGAATATTGGAAATAAAAGCAAAAATAAACAAATGGGACCTAATGAAAATTAAAAGCTTTTGCACAACAAAGGAAACTATAAGTAAGGTGAAAAGACAGCCCTCAGATTGGGAGAAAATAATAGCAAATGAAGAAACAGACAAAGGATTAATCTCAAAAATATACAAGCAACTCCTGAAACTCAATTCCAGAAAAATAAATGACCCAATCAAAAAATGGGCCAAAGATCTAAACAGACATTTCTCCAAAGAAGACATACAGATGGCTAACAAACACATGAAAAGATGCTCCACATCACTCATTATCAGAGAAATGCAAATCAAAACCACAATGAGGTACCATTACACGCCAGTCAGGATGGCTGCTATCCAAATGTCTACAAGCAATAAATGCTGGAGAGGGTGTGGAGAAAAGGGAACCCTCTTACACTGTTGGTGGGAATGCAAACTAGTGCAGCCATTATGGAAAACAGTGTGGAGATGTCTTAAAAAACTGGAAATAGAACTGCCATATGACCCAGCAATACCACTTCTGGGCATACACACTGAGGAATCCAGATCTGAAAGAGACACGTGCACCCCAATGTTCATCGCAGCACTGTTTATAATAGCCAGGACATGGAAGCAACCTAGATGCCCATCAGCAGATGAATGGATAAGGAAGCTGTGGTACATATACACCATGGAATATTACTCAGCCGTTAAAAATAATTCATTTGAATCAGTTCTAATGAGACGGATGAAACTGGAGCCCATTATACAGAGTGAGGTGAGCCAGAAAGATAAAGAACATTACAGTATACTAACACATATATACGGAATTTAGAAAGATGGTAACGATGGCCCTATATGCAGGGCAGAAGAAGAGACACAGAAGTACAGAACAGACTTTTGAACTCTGTGGGAGAAGGGGAGGGTGGGATGTTTCGAAACAACAGCATGTATATTATCTGTGGTGAAACAGACCACCAGCCCAAGTGGGAGGCATGAGTCAAGTGCTCAGGCCTGTTGGGCTGGGAAGATCCAGAGGAATCGGGTGGAGAGGGAGGTGGGATGGGAGACCAGGATGGGGAATTCGTGTAACTCTATGGCTGATTCATATCAATGTATGACAAAACCCACTGAAAAATAAAAATTAAAAAAAAAAAAAAAAAAAAGACCCTGATGCTGGGAAAGATAGAAGAGGACAGGAGAAGGGAATGAGAGAGGATGAGATGGGTGGATGGCATCACCAATGCGATAGACATGAATTTGAGTAGGCTCCGGGAGTTGGTGATGGACAGGGAAGCCTGGCGTACTGCAATCCATGGGGTCACAAAGAGTCAGAGACGACTGAGTGACTGAACTGCACTGAACTGGATGCATATATGTTAAGGGGTTACACAAGGTTTTGGCTCCTAATTATTATCAGAAATGGTTACCCCCATTTTATTAGATGAGCAAAATTTAAATCATGTGCCTATCTTCACTTCCCTTAACAATATCAACTCTCAAATTCAGGTCTCACTAACTTGTATTCCAAATCATGTTTATGAATTTTATATTTACTTGAATTGCTAAAGATGCATAAATCCCTAAACTTACACTAATAAACTATCATTGTACCTCTTTAAAATACTTTTAATGCTTTAATAGAATGAGTTTTATGCTGTTTTTTCTATTTTTAAGATCCCTGGGGGAAAAATAAATCCATAGTACAGAAGAACACAGAAACACTTAAGACCTGGGTATCATACAAGGTACTCAAAAATAATTATCGCGTCTTCATTTTGTAAAATAAGTGCTAATCTCATATAGTTATCTGTCCTTTAGTTTATTATGCATTTTTAAAGCCAAAAATATATCCACAATTGTAAAATATAATTTTATAAAAATCCCATTTAGCCATCTATATACGTTTTCAAAATGTTTATGCTAAAATTTGCTTTTTTAGAACCTATACTTCTACTTAAATTCAGTTTATGAAATGATTTTTTTGCTACCCTTGAATAGCAGATTCAAATATGTCCCCAAGTTGGGGGTAAAAGTTCTACATAATTTATAGACTGAAGCTTGAGGATGTGCTGCAGTGTAAATCTTTTTCAGCGAACTAATGAGATATTGACCGCTTCCTCCTTGCTACACAGTGCCTTTATTTTGTACCCTACACTGGTGATAATGCATAACAATTGGGGATTTTTTTTATCCTTGACAGTGTGGTAATAGTCAAATCCTCAGGTAAAGAAAACTCCGCTTAGTGGATGCATCAACTGATATTTACATAACAAAGAACAGCATTGCTGCATATAATTTGAGAATACATTGCATTTAAATAAGCACAATTGTTTCTAATAAATTGTTAATGCATTCAGTTACTTTGAAATGCCAACTAAAATTTAAAAATTACTAAAATGTAAAAAATCATTCTCAGGAATATAATAATTTGCTAGATAAAGTTAATCAATTTTGCAGTTCATTTTCTGGCAAAGAGGAAATTCCATTTCATGGGGAAAATTCCTATATATTTAAGCTGTAGTATAATTAATAATATTTTTTAAACAAGAAGTTTTATTATGTCAGAATGTTTTCTGTTTACACACAAATAATAATGTTTTAAAGTGACCAATTTACTTAACTCTGAAATGTTTCATTAAAATTAAATGTTTTTATATTCTATTGAAGTAGGAGGTAGATTCCCTACTCCGACCCCCGAGGGTAAAACAACTGGAGATTCATCCCCTATGGACTGAAACTTCAAGATGAAAATAGCAGGATAATTAAGAGAGTTGTCTGGACCCTGCCCAGATCACATTTTTCTCATTCCTGAAGTCAGGACACCTCCCACACAGAAAGGCTCTGTAGGTCAAAGGTAGAGTAATTTTTATGGGATACTCTACCCATAGGCCTCTTTGGTAGAATCCATCTTGGCTAAAAGATGCATATGCACACATGGAAGAATCCTGTGATATACCAAATGTGGACTGTGAATCAGGCAAATTAAAATGATTGGCCAAAGGGAAACCAGAAGATGTACCCAATAAAAGAATTCAAACTGCCATGAGTATGTGACTCAGTAACTCAGGGGCTCTCCCTCTGAGTTTGCCCCTATTTCTATCCACACATATTGTATCTTTTTCCTTCTTAATAAACACTTTATTTGCTTCATTACTTTCTGTCTTTGTGGAAATGTTTTTCTGCAAAGCCCAATGGCTAGGGCCCTTGTCATTGACTTCTGGTCTAGTGATTAGGATCTGGTGCATCTATCACCATGACCCAATTTCAGTCTCTGGGAACCCAAACTCTGCTCCAATCCGTTGCAGGCCCAGGCCACCTGAGATTCTTACCTTAACATTTTCAGCACCTTTAGAGCAATTAAGAATTTATCAGTTACTGTTCATACTGCCTGTATTCACTGTAATGAAGACTGCTTAAATTGAAAAATGCTTATTAAAAGACAAATGTGTATGTTTGCTTTAATAAATAATATATAACTATAAGAAGCAGGTATCCTTTTTTTTCCTAAAATTATTGCTAATCAAACTGACCAATATTTCTAAAATCCTGTCATGTGAACTTAATTTTTGCAGTTAACGCCTTGTGAAATGTTTCCATTTTTATCTACATTATTTATAAATCATTCAGTTTTATAAATCCAGCTGGGATGGAAGCCCATTTTTAAAAAATTCACTTCACTGTGTGTGTTTATGAGGAAGAGAGAATAGTAGTGACATGTACTGAATTGGGCCTCTGTAACTAGAGTTTGCTAACTTCCCTTTTAATTTTATATAAAACAAGCAGATTTACTAATAAGGCCTTAACATTGTATGGGAAATATTTAACATATCTGAGAGAATATTCAAGTATTTTGTTTTTATTAATGTGCAAATAAAGTGCTAATGATATTTATCTATTCGGTAAAGCAGGACCTAGAAGACATCCACTTGCAGCACTTCATTAGCATTGTTTGAAAAAGATGAGTACAATTGGAATGGAACTTTATTATCTTAAAAATTCTATAATTCATTTAAAATTTTAAATTCAAACAGGCTAGCCTATGTTTTTATTTGGTGTTCTTAGACTCCTATTAGGATGGAATTGAAAAGAATTTCAGTTCCAAATATAGTTGTCAGTCATTGGAAATGTAGAAAAGTAATAAGAATATATGGCAATGTAGAGCTCCATTCTAATATTTTTATACAAATAATTGTAGTGAATCTAAGTTAAGGAGACTGTAGATTAAACGTAATTAAACAATGATAGTGGCTAAAGAAATAGCAGTCTGCTTTGTATCAGACAACACAGAGAATTAAACACATGTGAAAACATTTCTTTGCTATAAGAAATGTGTGTGGTCCTTCAGGCTGAGAAATGGAATATTTCCTCCATATCAGTAAACAAAAGATGTTGCATCATCAGCAATTGCAGCCACCATTTTGGCAAGCTGGTGAGCTCTGAGGGAATTCAGGAAGGAAAGAGTTCCTGACATCTCACAGCTATCAGATTGCAGCCACTCCCCACAGTGAAACTTGAGGAAAGTGATGATGTGAAAACACAGGATCCTGGCTCTCGATAGCTGAGGTGTATATCAAAGGAATGATTTCAGTGAGTCCAGACTCTTGCATCTTTCCATAGATAGAAAAGCACTAAATTCCTTAACGTGAGAAATCCAGTTTTCTTTCATTTACAATAATCTTTTGATGTTCAAACTACCTGCCCTTTGTTACAAAACTTTTATATAATCTTGTTTCCTCAGAGAAATTCTCTCAGGGTTACTGGAGATACTGCCTCCCAGGCTTGAAGTCCTAAAAATTCCAACTGAATAAAACTTAACTTTCAACTTTTAGGTTGTGAATGATTTTTTAAGTCCACAGACCTTTCCTCTCCATTAGACTCGTGTTTTGATACATTTTATCATGGAGAAACCTTATATCGGGTAAAGAGCTGGGGACCAGAAGACAAGAACTTCTGATCAAGGCAATCCGTTAGACCCAGAATATATAAAAAATAAAGACTAGAGAAACTATTTAAGTTTACTCTTCTTTTAAGACAAGGTTGAGAATAGAAGTGAAAAGGAGAACATTAGAAAAAAAAAAAAATCTTTTCTTTTCTCTCTGCCTAGAAATTTTGGTTCCCAGGAATTCCCACCTCTTTATCACCACTGATATGTCATTTCCTTAAAATGCTTTCTAAACCGTTTCCCATTATTCTCTCCTGGTTGCTTTCTCTTGACCAAGGTAGACTTCACACTTCCATCAGATTGACTAGACTTTATGTGGGCTTCTTCCTCAATGCAGCCCACTGCCCTCTCTTCTCTCAGACAGTTTTCTTCAGAAAAAATTTAGAGTTGACCCATACACAATGTACGGGTTAGAGGTACCAAAACTTTTCACAGTGGAGAATTCACATATAACTTAGAGTTAGCCTCCATATTCTTGGTTCCTTTTTAGCCATGATTCTATACCCCTAGACTCAGCAAATACAGATCATACAGTATTGTAGCACTCACTGTGGAAACAAATCTGGGTTTAAGTGGACTCAAGAAGTTCACAAGTTGTTCAATGGTCAACTAGCCTCTTGCCAGTTTATAACCCAGGAATGCTTTTTTTTCACAGACTTGGAAGACATCCTTTTGAAATGCAATCATCAAGTAAGAAAATATCCCTATTTCTCTGCCTCTATGAGAAGAGTAGGAAAGTAGCTTCCACGGCAGCCACTTAGCAAGGACAGATGATCTAATCACAGAGAAAATTATCTGCAAACTCAAGAAATAAACCAATGTACTTTATGTATCTCTCTGGTCAGTCTCCTCTCAAAATATCCTCCAGTAGTTTTGACTAGTTTATCCCAACCCTAAAACGTTATACAGATCTTTGTTTCAGTAGATCTGAGTTCTGATTAATTTTTGCCTCTTTTCCTTATTGCAATAATCTTGGAAAATGTCTTCATTGCCTGCCCAGCTTTGTCCATTGCAGGTTTTGTTTTGATACTGTTCATTGCACTAATCTTATTTATTTACTTGTTTATTTTCTGAACTCTCCACTTAAATGTAAGCACTGCAGATTAGCTGAAATTTTACCTCTAGCCCAACATAAGTTTTCAGTTGGGTTTCTTTAACAAAAAGACAGAGAAACAAGAGAAAGGGAACAGCTTGTTAGCACATACAGTGTACATCTCATGGGAGAAACTACAAAGAAAACTACCCAAAGTGGTGGCTTGGAACTCTGGCTTTCTTTGTCTTCAAGGAAAAAAAAAAAAAAAAAAAAAAAACATTTGTAGAGAAATAACAGGGCAAAGAAAACCAGTTTTAGGTTTCCAAAGCAAATGGTGAGGAGGTAAATATATGGGAGAAAACTAAAGGAGTAAGTTTTGTTTACAGGCTTCTCTGGTGCCATATCTGGGTTGATAAGAGTCTGTCTGCCATAAAGGGAAAATATATTTCTGGCCTTTAGACAGTAAAGAAGAGGACAGAGAAAACTCTCACAACATTTTCTACTTCTTAAATGCCTTCACTTTAAAATAATGTTATGTCAGAAAGGAATATTTGGAGGTGACACATTCTGGTTTTCTTCAACACCTTGATGGTGATAATTTATGTTCAGCTCATAATATTATCATTATTTCCTAGAGAAATGCTTAGCACAAATAACATTTTAAACATATTTGTTAAATTACTAAATACTGTGATAAATATTTTTAGTTTAACATTATCTACCTTATTTGTTAGCACATAATGTATTATAAATACCTTCTAAATATGCATTGTTAATAAATATTCATTAAGATGGTGATTTAATACAAAGCAAACAATGTGTATAGAAATTTCGGTGTCAGTAGCACACTAGTTCAGTTCAGTCACTCAGTCGTGTGCGACTCTTTGTGACTCCATGAATCTCAGCACGCCAGGCCTCCCTGTCCATCACCAACTCCCGGAGTTTACTCAAATTCATGCCCATTGAGTTGGTGATGCCATCCAACCATCTCATCCTCTGTCGCCCCCTTCTCCTCCTGCCCCCAATCCCTCCCAGCATCAGGGTATTTTCCAATGAGTCAAATCTTCGCATCAGGTGGCCAAAGTATTGGAGTTTCAGCTTCAGCATCAGTCCTTCCAATGAATACCCAGGACTGATTTCCTTCAGGATGGACTGGTTGGATGTCCTTGCAGTCCAAGGAACTCTCAAGAGTTTTCTCCAACACCATAGTTCAAAAGTATCAATTTTTCGGTGCTCAGCTTTCTTCAGAGTCCAACTCTCACATCCATACATGACCACTGGAAAAACAATAGCCTTGATCAGACGGACCTTTTTTGGCAAAGTTATGTCTCTGCTTTTTAATATACTATCTAGGTGGTCATAACTTTCCTTCCAAGGAGTAAGCGTCTTTTAATTTCATGGCTGCAGTAATCACCTGCAGTGATTTTGGAGCCCCCAAAAATAAAGTCTGACACTGTTTCCACTGTCTCCCCATCTATTTCCCATGAAGTGATGGGACCAGATGCCACGATCTTAGTTTTCTGAATGTAGAGCTTTAAGCTAACTTTTTCACTCTCCTCTTTCACTTTCATCAAGAGGCTCTTTAGTTCCTCTTCACTTTCTGCCATAAGGGTGGTGTCATCTGCATATCTGAGGTTATTGATTTTTCTCCCGGCTGGCAATCTTGATTCCAGCTTGTGCTTCTTCCAGCCCAACGTTTCTCATGATGTACTCTGCATATAAGTTAAATAAGCAGGGTGACAATATACAGCCTTGACGTACTCCTTTTCCTATTTGGAACCAGTCTGTTGTTCCATGTCCAGTTCTAACTGTTGCTTCCTGACCTGCATACAGGTTTCTCAAGAGGCAGGTCAGGTGGTCTGGTATTCCCATCTCTTTCAGAATTTTCCACAGTTTATTGTGATCCACACAGTCGAAGACTTTGGCGTAGTCAATAAAGCAGAAATAGATGTTTTTCTGGAACTCTCTTGCTTTTTCGATGATCCAGTGGATATTGGCAATTTGATCTCTGGTTCCTCTGGTTTTCTAAAACCAGCTTGAACATTTGGAAGTTCTTGGTTCACGTATTGTGAAGCCTGGCTACTAAGTATAGGCTAATTGCAACCAATTACTGATAGTCAAAACACAGAATAAAAACAGAGAAGTATTCTTTTTAATAGTTGAGTAATATTCCATTGTGTATATTTACCACAGTTTTCTTTTCCATTCGTCCGCTGTTGGGCAACTAGGTTGCTTCCATGTCCTGGCTATTAAACAGTGCTGCGATAAACATTGGGGTACATGTGTCTCTTTCAGATCTGGTTTCCTTGGTGTGTATGCCCAGGAGTGGGATTGCTGGGTCATTTGGCAATTCTATTTCCAGTTTTTTAAGAAATCTCCACACTGCTCTCCATAGTGGCTGTACTACTTTGCATTCCCACCAACAGTGTACGAGGGTTCCCTTTTCTCCACACCCTCTCTAGCATTTATTGCTTGTAGACTTTTGGATAGCAGCCATTCTGACTGGTATGTAATGGTATCTCATTGTGGTTTTGATTTGCATTTCTCTGATAATGAGTGATGTTGAGCATCTTTTCATGTGTTTGTTAGCCATCTGTGTTTTCTTTGGAGAAATATCTGTTTAGTTCTTTGGCCCTTTTTTTGATTGGGTCATTTATTTTTCTGGAATTGAGCTGCAGGAGTTGCTTGTATAGTTTTGAGATTAATCCTTTGTCTCTTGCTTCATTTGCTATTATTTTCTCCCATTCTGAAGGCTGTCTTTTTGCCAGTGAAGTAAGCCAGAAAGATAAACACCAATACAGTATACTAATGCATATAAATGGAATTTTAAAAGAAGATGGTAATGATAACCCTATATGCAAGACAGAAAAAGAGACACAGATGTATAGAACAGAATTTTGAACTCTGTGTGAGAAGAGGGTGGGATGATCTGAGAAAATAGCATTGAAACATGTATATTATCAAGTGTGAAACAGATCACCAGCCCAGGTTGGGTGCATGAGACAAGTGCTCAGGGCTGGTGCACTGGGAAGACCCAGAGGGATGGGATGGGGAGGGAGGTGGGAGGGGGGATCGGGATGGGGAACACATGTAAACCCATGGCTGATTCATGTCAATGTATGACAAAAACCACTACAATATGTAAAGTAATTAGCCTCCAACTAATAAAAATAAGTTAAAAAAAAAAAGATAATAATAAAGTTGCCTAGTGTTAAAAAAAAAAAAAAAAAGAAATGTACAAAGTCTTTATGGTGAATAGACCAACAACTTCTGGACCATATAACATATTGGATCATATAACAACTTGAAATATATACTTGTGTTTTTTTGTTTTTTTTTTGTTTTTTTTTTTTTTTTAATCCTGTAAATTACAGTAGTAGTAGTAGTGTTAGTCACTCGGTCATGTCAGACTCTGCAACCCCATGGGCTGGAGCCCTCCAGGCTCCTCTGTCCATGAGATTCTCCAGGCGAAAACACTGGAGTGGATTGCCATTCCCTTCTCCAGAGGGTCTTCCCAACCCAGGGATTGAACCTGGATCTCCTACATTGCAGGCAGATTCTTTACTGTCTGAGTTACAGATCCATATCTAAATTATAGGCAGGTGTTTAGTGAGTATAAGTAATGATAAAAGGGAATCTTTATTCAGTCTTGCACATGCATATATAGACTTGATCCTTTCACGACTCTAAACCAAACCAAGTGTCAACATTCCATAACTTAAAGAAATGAGCCTAGTTTTATGCCTGCTGCAATGATGTGATACTGCAGCAATATTGAGTAAGATGAATTCTATTTCTTTTCTCTAAGAAGTCAGTAAAAGCTTTTCAAATCTTATCCTAATTGGAAGATATTTTCACCTTTTTGTATATGACCTTCCCATATAAAGAGAGACTCTTCCTTTAGATACTTCCTTGTCTGACATATTATTTAATTCAGTCCCCAAATAAATTGCTATTGGAAGTCTTTGTTTCTCCTTCCCAGTAAAGTGTCTTATAGGATCAGTCCAACCAGCCTACTGACTACTAATAAAATCAAGGTTTTAGGATGGGTGTAAATCACTTTGAGGGGAAAAAAAAAAAAAAACACAGACATGATTTTTCTTATAAAAGTGTATCAATTATTTAAAAGTTCTTAGGCACAGCTATGTTATAATCAACTAGAATAAATATGAAATTTCCATTTATGTTTAAAATCTTGAGAAATTATCTTGTGTATATATTTATATTTTCCATCCTAACACACAAATTCAGATGATGAAAATATATTTTTGTTGAATTGAGCGTGAGCTAGCATATATTTTCTTGTGGAAAAAATGTATTACAAAAAAATGATAAGTGCAAAATCTTGGATTTAAGGTAGTAAGTAAAATTGTAATATAACATTTATGCTAAAATTGTGAAATTTGGTAGAACATATTCAGAATTGAAAGGAATTCCATCTTTATCATTTACAATAAGCCACATTTATTTTAAAGGGAAAACCTCAAGTGGGCTAAATGCATAGTTTTTACCACTTGTTAAGAATAGATTTGGTAATTAAAAAACAAAAACAAAACCTCCTGGACTAAGCTGTATTCAAGGAAAATATGTAAGTGAAGGGCCAACTACAGAAAACAAAGTAAAATGTTATTTAGTGCTATATACCTGAACATCTATAGAACACAACCACCAATCTAAATTTAAATTTAGGCTGATCACAATATCACTGTGATTTAATTAAAATATTGCTGTAACTGTTTTATTTAGATAAGATTTTATTGTTATTGTTTCTATTTATTATATTTATAACAGATTTTTAAAAGAGATTGATTTTGTATCTTCATCTGGTATTTCTAGAACACGTAGCAATCCATAGAGTACAATAAAGACCAGAATATCTAGCCTGTGACTCTCTCTCTCTCTTACCTATTTCTTATGCATTTCATCCCTTGCCCATTCAACAACAAACATATTTCTTACTAACCAGGGTTCCTGGCCTACTGAATTAATAGATATTGATAAAAGGTGCAACAAGAAATTCAGGCAAACCTTTATTGAGACCCGTGCTGTGGTAACGGATAGTGCAAAAACAAGTAACAAGGTTGGTTACTCACTCCCTGAGGTGGGGCAAACTGTTCCTTATATGGGGTGAGGGTAGGGGTGTTCCATGGATTGAAATGGAGGGATGACTTAGGCAGTCTCCCCAACCCTTAGTGGTGCTTCATGGGTTTTTAATCTTCGTATATCCTGTTCATAATTTGTCCAAATTGCTCACACGTGAAATTATTTTTAGTCCTTTAGAGTTCCTTTGTATTTTGTTACTGGAAAAGACATTTCATCAGGTGTAAGCCCTGTAGCATAGGGTCCCAGAGTCCAGGGCCCAGCCTGTCTAATATTAGCCACTTGCTTCCCTAGTGGCTCAGACAATAAAGAATTTTACAATGCAGGAGGCCAGTGTCCCTGTGTCGGGAAGATCCTGTGGAGAAGGGAATGGCTATCCAGCTCTAGCATTTTTGCCTGGACAATTCCATAAACAGAGGAACCTGGCTGGCTACAGTCCATGGGATCTCAAAGAGTCAGACAGGATTGAGTGACTAAAACTTTCTCTTTCCACTTTCAACCCTTAAATACACCAAGTATAGTCCTATCTTTTCAGTTCCTTAGGCTGTGCCTTGAAATCTCTTCTTTCCAATTATCCTTCACTTTACCAGGTCTTTTCTCAAATCACCTCTTCAAAAAGTCCTTCAGTGATTTCTTTATCAAAAAGAGCACCCCTACCAATCTGAACTCACAAAATTTGCTTTATTTATCTTTATAACTCTTATATCAGTACCCTCACTGCATATTTATTTCTAATTATTTGCTTTCCCCCAACTGAAATTAAACTATAGGAGAGATGGGCCCTTGTTTAGTTTATTATTCTGTCTTTAGTACTTAAAATAATACCCTCACAAAGTAGCAACTCAATACATATTTAAGAATTAATAACATGTTTGAACAAATCATCAACACCTTTCAATCACTGAGCTTTTATTGGTATGAATGCATAATGTTAATATTTTTTATCATTTAAACTTCATAGGAATAATCTAGTGTAGATACTGTTATTTCTATTTTATAGATAAGAAAATATATTTAGAGAACTGAAAGGATACTATATAGCAGCAAAGACAATTTAAGATGGAAAGAATTTGAGTACAGATTAGGACAGATTGAATGAACTCACCAGTGCAAAATATATTTGGAGAGGTTTAATGGGAGTTGAATTTAAGAGTATGAAGCTTGCCACATGGCACCCACCTCTGTCTGTAGCCATACCATCCTGAATGTGCTTTGATCAAGAGTATAAAATTTAAGAGGAAAAACCAAGATAATTATATTACATATATTATATTATTTCATTTTATATTATAATTATTCTTTATGAGTAAAAAGATCTAGTTTAAAGCACAAAAATCCATGGAATGTCCTAGAAATCTGAGTGGGAGAGAGAAGTTAGCAAGGAGATAGAATTTCATGTGTGAATATGTATGCATAGACTCAATTTTAAAGAATTGATCAAGTCACATTTTTCATTTATTCATTCTTAAGAGGCATTATGGTGCACAACTTAGAAATGCAGAAGTAATGCTACATTCTTCTGTTTTCATTCATACCTAGTCAGTCATTAAGTGTTTGATTTTATTTTCTAAGTATTTTCCTATCCAACTTTATTCTGTATCCTTTATTTTGGCTGAACTTTCATCATTTCTTATTTTCCTCTCAGCAGTGACCTTCCAACTTAATTTCCAATTGATATTTAGTCTTGTCTCTTTAGATTTCTTTCCTATACTAAGTATAAAGATGCATTTGTACTATATAAGTTTCAAACATTTTTCTGAATTAGAGTACACTTCTGGTACATGTTGTTCTGCAGCCTTCTCTCCAGCAGCACAGTCACAAGAAATTCAATGCACACCAGTAACATATAAACCTTTTAGCTTTACAGTCTAATTTCAAGTGCAGCATTTATTTATTTTTTTTTTAAATTTTTTATTTTTCAGTGGGCTTTGTCATACATTGATATGAATCAGCCATAGAGTTACACGTATTCCCCATCCCGGTCCCCCATCCTACCTCCCTCTCCACCCGATTCCTCTGGGTCTTCCCAGCCCACCAGGCCTGAGCACTTAACTCATGCATCCCACCTGGGCTGGTGGTCTGTTTCACCACAGATAATATACATGCTGTTCTTTCGAAACATCCCACCCTCACCTTCTCCCACAGAGTTCAAAAGTCTGTTCTGTACTTCTGCGTCTCTTCTTCTGCCCTGCATATAGGGTTATCATTGCCATCTTTCTAAATTCCATATATATGTGTTAGTATACTGTAATGTTCTTTATCTTTCTGGCTTACTTCACTCTGTATAATGGGCTCCAGTTTCATCCATCTCATTAGAACTGATTCAAATGAATTATTTTTAACGGCTGAGTAATATTCCATGGTGTATATGTACCACAGCTTCCTTATCCATTCATCTGCTGATGGGCATCTAGGTTGCTTCCATGTCCTGGCTATTATAAACAGTGCTGCGATGAACATTGGAGCATTTAATTTTTGCAAAGAAGTTTCACTACAAGTAGAGTGAATATGTTACAATCAGCATGTAAACCACAACTTCAAGAATAAAAGAGATTCAGGGGGAAAAAAAATCTATAGATATTTCCATCTGTGAATCCTGCAACATTGTGTCCCTACTGGGGTTTGGGTCTAAGATCTGGAGAGAAATCCGATGATAGCAAGACCATGCTAGTGATCACAGGTGGTAACAATACTTCAGGTGGGCAAGACCAAGGTGATGGAGAGCCTTCATCTACAAGAAAAAAAGGGCTTGATATGGAAATAGTGAAGTGAAAGAAGACTGTTTTATTTATTGGCCTGCTCCATATGTTTTATTTATTGTTCTACTCCATATGAGATGCAAAAATTGGAAGTCAAGAGATACCTAGAGTAACAGGAACGTTTACCATGGAATACAAAATGAGGCACAGCAAAGGCTAACAGAGTTTTGACGAGAGAATGCACTGGTCAGACCAAATATCCTCTTTCAACAACCCAAAAGATGACTCTACACATGGACATCACAGGAGGTCAATATTGAAATCAGATTGATTTTAATCTTTGCAGTCAAAGATGGAGAAGTTCTATATGGTCAGCAACATCAAGGTCTGCAGCTGGACTGAACCTGGGCCTCCTGCACTGCAGGCAGATTCTCTATCATCTGAACCACCACAAAATAGATTTGCTCTCCTGAAAATCTCCTGTGCTCTGTCAACTTATACCACCCTTCCCTCAACTCCCTCGACCACTGATCTTTTTACTGTCTCCATAATTTTGCCTTTTCCAGAATGTCATACAGTCAGAATCCTACAGTATATAGCCTTTTTCAGTCTAGCTTCTTTCACTTAGCAATATGCATTTATTTTTTATTTTTTAAGTTGTCCTTATCATATTCCTTTTTTTTTTTTCATTTATTTTTATTAGTTGGAGGCTAATTACTTTACAATATTGAAGTGGACTCTGTATGAAGTTATATTGGTGGATACATGTTGTTATACACTTGTGCTGAACCCATAGAAGGTAAAACATCAAGCATGAAACCAAATGTAAACTATGAATTTTAGCTAAAATAATGTAGCAATATTGGTTCAACAATTCTAACAAGTACAGTTGTAATAGTGAAGCAAAATGCTAGTCAAAGGGGAATCTAAGTGGGATTCATGGGAACCCTCTGTACTTTACACTCAATTTTTACTCTAGAAAATAAGATCTATCAATTCAATACTTAAAAGAAAAAAAGAGATTCCCTTGGAAGAACACAAATCTCATGAAATGAGACACAGAGGGCCCTCTCTTGGGATTCTGGGTTGGAATTCTTGAGCTGAAGGAAGGGATTCAGTGGAAGATGGGACCACATTCTTAATACATTTGTGGACAGAATCCCGGGCTCTGCGGCCAGTCCCAGCCCTGGACAGAGTCCTCTGCAGAGTTTAGAGCAGTGTGGTCAGTGGAGACATGGATTGAGCCACATATGAGACTGTAAATTCTTGTGCATGTGTGCATGCTACATATCTTCAGCACTGTCTGACTCTTTGCAACCCCATGGACTGTAGCCAGGCTCCTCTGTCCATGGGATTCTCCGGGCGGGAATCCTGGAGTGGGTTGCTGAACACTCCTCTATGGGAATCTTCCTGACCCAGGGATTGGGCCTGTGTCTCCTGCATTGGCAGGCGTGTTCTTTACCAATAATGCCACCTTGTAGCCATCGGTAGTAGCCACATAAAAAAAGAGGAATAAATCAGCAATATATTTTATTAGGGAAAAAAAAAAAAAGATCTGCACCTGGCTGTAACTCAGATCAACTACTTATTTCAAAATTCAGACTTAAATCAGAGGAAGTAGGGAAAAATCACTAGGCCCTTCAGGTATGACCTAAATCAAATCCCTTATGATTATACAGTGGAGGTGAACAATAGATTCAAGGGACTAGATCTGGTAGACAGAGTGCCTATAGAACTATAGATGGAGGTTCATAACCTCGTATAGGAGATTGTGACCAAATCCATTCCCAAGGAAAACAAAATGCAAGAAGATAAAGTGGTTGGCTGAGAAGGCTTTACAAATAGCTGAGAAAATAAGAGAAGCAAAAGGTAAAGGATAAAGGGAAAGACATACTCAACTGAAAGCAGAGTTACAGAAAATAGCAAGGAGAGATAAGAAGGAATTATCCAAGGAATGATGCAAAGAAATAGAGGGAAAAAATAGAATGGGAAAGACTAGAGATCTCTTAAAGAAAATTGGAGATACCAAATAAATATTTCATGCAAAGATAGGCACAATAAAGGAGAAAAAAAGCAAGGGCCTAAAAGAAGCAGAAGATATTAAGAAGAGGTAGCAAAAATACACAGAAGAATGATACAAAAAAATCTCTTAATGACACGGATAACCATAAATGTGTGGTCACTTACCTAAAGCCAGACATCCTGGAGTGTGCAGTCAAGTGAGCCTAAAGAAGCATTACTATGAACAAAGCTAGTGGAGGTGATAAAATTCCAGCTGAGTTATTGCAAATCCTAAAAGATGATGCTGTTAATGTGCTGTACTCAACATGACAGCAAATTAGGAATACTCAATAGTGTCCATAGGACTGGTTGGTTTTCATTCCCATCCCAAAGAAAGGCAATGCAAAAAAATGTTCAAATTATAGTACAACTACAGTCATTTCACATTCTAGCAAGACAGTGTTCAAAAGTCCTTCAAACTAGGGTTCACTAGTACACGAACCAATAATTTCCAGATGTACAGCTGTATTTAGAGAAGGTAGAGGGGCCAGAGATCGAATGGACATCTGCTGGATAATAGAACAAACAAGGAAATTCCAGAAAACGTCTACTTCTTCTGCACTGACTACACTAAAGCCTTTGACTCTGTGGATCACAACAAACTGTGAAATATTCTTAAGGAGATGGGAATATCAGACCACTTTACCTGCCTCCTGAGAAGCCTGTATGCAAGTCAAGAAGCAGTGGTTAGAACTGGACATGGAACAACGGACAGATTTGAAATTGGAAGAGGAGTGCGTTAAGGCTGTGTACTGTCACCCAGCTTGTTTAACTGATATGCAGAGCACAACATGCGTAGTGTTGGAGTGGATGACTCACAAGCTGGAATCAACAACTTCATATATGCAGATGACACCACTTTAATGGCAGAAAGTGAAGGGAAACAAATGATCTTCTTGGTGGAAGTGAAAGATGAGAGTGAAAAAGCTGGATTACAACTGAACATTCAAAAAACTGAGATCATGGCATCTTGTCCCATCACTTAATGGAAAATAAGTGGGGAAAAGGTGTCAGATTTCATTTTCTTGGGCTCCAAAATTACTGTGGATGGTGACTGCAGCCATATAATTAAAAAACAAAAAGCACTTGTTCCTTGGAAGAAAAGCTATGACAAACCTAGACAGCATATTAAAAGGCAGAGACATCACTTTGCCAATAACGGTCCTTATAGTCAAAGCTACGGTTTTTCTAGTAGCCATGTGTGAATGTGAAAGTTGGACCATAAAAAAGGCTGAATGCCAAAGAATTGATGTTTTCGAGCTTCTCTTTCAAAAGAAGACTCTTGAGAGTCCTGTGAACACCAAAGACATCAAACCAGTCAATCCTAAAGGAAATCAGTCCTGAATATTCATTGGAAGGGCTGAAGCTGAAGCTCAAACTTCAATTCTTTGGTCACCTGATGGGAAGAGTCGACTCATTGGAAAAGACCCTGATGCTAGGAAAGATTGAGGGGAAGGGGGGAAGGAGGTGACAGAGAATGAGATGATTGGGTGGGATCAGACTCAGTGGACATAGTGTGAGCAAACTCCGGGAGATAATGAATGACAGGGAAGCCTGGCATGATGCAGTTCATGGGGTCACAAAGAAAAGAGTCAGACACAACTTGGCAACTCAACAACAACAACAGCAACAACAATTCCATATGTCCAGCACAGTACCTGACACTCAATAGTTACTTAACAAATGCTCCATTGAGAGGAATCTGCTTGAATCTCCACCTCTTCCTCAGTGCAAGACTGAGAAAGAAACCTGAAGCCTCTGAACTTTCCTCTCTTTCTCTAAAAGTGAGCATGCTCTGAGATCTCACATGTGCACCTGCTGGGCAAATTTTAAGGCAAATCACAAATGAGAAAAATGAATAAGGCTGCTTCTGTTGTTGTTTGTTCTAAAGTATCTCTAGATATTAATATTAGATTTCATTATTAAAGAGCAGTGCCAATTTCTCAGTAACATTCTTCTATTCAATAAAATAGATCATCTAAGTTATAAGAATATATATTATTCATGGGCTTCAACAAAGCCCTCTTAATTTGCAGAAAAAAAATGCCAGCCATGAACATTTTATTTTTCCTATTATTCTCTCTACATAAAGCCTTCTTTTCATTGATTATATGTCATATTCTAAGTCTTTGGCTTTGCAGGCAAAGCATTTCATGTTCTGACCATTGCCTCTTTTCATCTTTATCTCCCTTCTATACTACACATTAGATCAGCAGACACGGTAGCCTCCATCTGTGCTGAGCCATCCATATTCCCCTGAAATTTCAATGGTCTTTCTCACCTGTGAGAGCACTTTGAATCTGTAATATCTGTAATCCCCTTTCTGCTCTCCTGTAACTCACATCACTGTAATATTAATATTTCAGGTGTAGAAAGATTATACTGTGATCATAATGTGTTGCTTTCCATGAGTTGTGTGTACTGTAAAATATTGTGGATAGGATATAAATATGGGAGTACCTATTATGAACATATAAAATAATTTAACATGGCAACATGACATCATTTTATATCTAATGTTAATTAGTGCTATAGATTTAAACAGAAATCTTAATGCATCTTACCAGGCCTTTAATCCTTAGAAAAATATGTTGGCTTAAATATAATCAAAGAGAAATCAATGTCTTTTTCTAAATCAGTATTGTTACAGTGTTTCATAGAAAGTTATATGAATTCCATTGAAACAATTTCATGCTCATACTTAATTAGGAAAGCTGTATCAAACAAGAATATATTTTGTAAACTCTAGATAATTAAATATACTGAAGTACACTGAAGATGCTACAAGAGCGATACTATCAGGCAGTGTTTCCCAAATATTTTTATCACATATATGCATAAATAATATTTTACAGAAATACTGATGTGAATCTATCAATTTATATCTATAGGAAAAAACAAACAGAATAATTCTACCTTGAGAAATATATCCCCAAATAATCTTATCTATTCTAATGCTTAAAGTTCTAATTAAAGTGTCTTTGGATTAAGACTTTGGTTTCTGTTAAAATATCATCATCTGAGAGAGCGAGTCTAGTTTATTCCTTGCTAGTTATATATAGTCTGCCTTAAAAAAGTCTCTGAAAGTTAATGTAGAAAATCATTTAGATGGATTATGTAAACCTTAGACATTTGAGAAGATGCTGCTGCTCTAACAACAACAGCAGAAACCCAGTAGTAAGAAAAGGGTCAAACAGCAATACTTCAACATTTTTATAAAGGTCAAAATGTTACAACAGTAGAAAATTACAAGGCAACTAGCTAGTCTCGCCATCAAACCTTCCTTTAAAATTGCTATCTGTAATCTGCCTCAAGAATGAAGTCATTTGGTGTCAACCATCATCTAAAATCTATTTACAAGTTAAGAGCTCTCTAAGCCTCCAGCTATGGAATCATGACATTATAATAGATGGTGAGGATTGCCTTTGGAAAAATGAAGGTTACTTACCTATAAGCCTATTTTTCTGACTGTGTATCATTAGAAAGTCACTCACCGCCCCAGAGCAGTTAACTTGCTGATTGGTTTCTGATTATTATATTTCCTTGGGCAACTGATTGATTCTTATCATTTTTTTTTTCCTTCTATGTTGCCTGAAAAAAAGATTTATTTACTAGGGATCATTTTCTTAGTACTTTCTGCTAGCAGGGGGAGTTTTGTAGTTTTCATTCAAATATTGACACTATTGCAAGTTCTTTGCCAGGAGACATAAACTGTGTTTCAGTATTAACGGTGATGATGGTTCCTGTGCACTAAGAAGGAATTTCTGAGTACACTTCTGAAAGGCCTTACATATAAAGGACATCTTTACATCATAACAGCAATGTTTTTTCATTAGCTTGCCACTATCATTGCAGTATTGGTGATAAGTGCAACATGACTTAGAATAGTCATTTTAAACACAACCATTATTATTTTTATCCCTAAAATGATGGCAGAAGATGACTTTTTTAAAAAGTCTATATACTTGCTCAAAAGGATTAATAAGTGCCACTACTGAATGATATTTTTACAATAAATCAAAAGATGTATAAAAATAATATAGGAAGCTAGAACACAGAATTCTGTTCTGCCTACTATGCCTTAAATCCACCTACAAAATGCTATTATATTTGTCTGATCATTGCTACACTAATTTGAGTTAAGCTATTGACATTTCTACACATTTACTGTTAAAATAAGTAGACAAAGGCAGAAGATACACATCATCAGCTGTCTGTGACTTAATTTATTAGACTACTATGTTTCATAACAATAGCTGAGAAAATAAACTAGAGTATGGAGCACTGAATGTGGAACTTGGACTAAATACTTTGGATCATAGGTCAGGGGGGGTAATGATCTGTGGGGTGCTGAAACAAGGGGCAATATACCATGAAAAGGAATTGCCAGTGACAAGGACACTCATGGAGGTCACATGAGAGGAGGTGCTAAGATAGAGAAATTTGAATGAGAAGCTAAGAGGGAAAAGAAGCACGCAGTACTCATCTCGCAGCTTTGCATAGAAACAGTGAAATTCTAACACTCTCTCATGGATATTCAACAATTATCATTCACTGACAGGACACCTTTTTCATCAGTTTCCTAAATATTACCAATAAAATATCTGCCATGTTTTTGCACCCTATTGGCAATAAAGATGACATTTCTCTTCTCTTCTCGCAAAGGTTACCTTGCTTTTCATATTTTCAACTGTTGAAAGGCAATATAACTCTAGTTGAGAGAACAATGATTTTAAAGTTTTATACAAAACTAATTAAGAGTTATTCCTTTAACTATATAATTTCTTCCCTAAAATTAGTATATCCTATTTTGAAAACTAATAATAACTTTTAAAACATAAATTTAATTTAAGGAAACATATAAAAGGCTGGTAATCTGATAGATGCAAAATCAGAATTAAGTAAATTAATTTAATTACAGATTAGTGAGCTTTATGACTTTTAGATTTTGAGAAGGGAGGGAAGCATCACATAAAACCTATAATTTTACACTTCTAGAATAGTGTAGCAATATTACCAAAAACATTGTGAAATTGATTGAGGCTTGTATTAGTGAGCACAGTAATTTCTTAACTAATTTAATTAAAATTTTCTGAGTTATTAATATTGCTCCTGGGAAAGTTATATTTAGCAGAGACAAACTGATAAACTTTGTATTCTATCTTTATGGACCTTATAGTTTATAGGACAAGATAGAAGGTAAAATAATAAAGCCACTTAATGCCTGGCAAATACAGCAATGTTGTAATTGCCACATTAAGATAGTATGAGGCATTTCTGGAGCATTTACCAAGGTAATTAATCTGTGTAGGAAAGCTGCTTGAGACCCAATCTAAAACAAGCATGAAAAAGAATCTTATCTGCTTTCCCACAAAATCTTTTTAAAAAAAACTTAAGTTTTGGAAATTATTTATAAAAGACAGTCATTGAATAGCTAACATGCATTATACAAAGCTTTGTGCTATGTGCTAGAAATATATCAATGAACATGATAGACAAGTGTTTCTCTTCATAGAGCCTGTAGTCTAGTGATGAGTAAAAAGTGGACCACTATCAATCATATAGCTTGTGCTTGGTTTAGAAATAATTATTTCTGCTTGAAAAGCACATGTTTTAAAATCCTACAATAATTAATTAATAATCAAAATTCTATAATATAGATGACTATCATTCATAAATGAATGATATTCTTTTTTGAGATATATTGAAGACTTATTTCTTCATTTTTTTCCCCCTTACATCTATAAATTGTGATTTGTGCATCTATTACAGATATGTGTTTTTGAGAGAAAGAGATACATAGACATATAAAGGGAGAAAGAAGAATAGATGTCTGATTTCTCTATGATGCACTGATTAATTTTTAGGTATTGTTAGACAGTGTTTACATATGTTCTTCTAATCATCAGTAAATCTACAGAAAATGTTGCTACCACATTGACGCTAATAAGGGGATATTTGTATGGAAGAGTCTCATGCAGAAACTCACATATAAAATACACAAAAGGGTAATGCAATAAATTATTTTGAGCAACTTCAATGTGCTAAATATTATAATATGTGTAGTACAGAAAAAAAAAATAAGGGAATCTATCTCAGCACCTTGTTTTATAGCAAGAATCTCATAAATGTCTATTTGATTTAAACAGGCAGGAATGACATCTTTTTATTTGCACATTTCCAGATTCTCCCTTACAAGCTCTGTGAGGTCAGAAATTTTTGCCTCATGTGCATTTATAGCCTTGGTAGCAAGCTGAATATTAGTATATATTTTGTGTTTAATAAATATTGCTTGATATTTGAAGTAAAAAGGGGGGTAAAAGAGAGAAAAATAATTCATTACTTACTTTTATTATTTGTTATTAAGTAAAGTCAACATGGGCTTCCCTTGTGTTTCAGCTGGTAAGGAATCTGCCTGTAATGCGGGAGACCTGTGTTCGATCCCCGGGTCTGGAAGATCCCCTGGAGAAGCAAATGGCAACTCACTCCATTACTCTTGCCTGGAGAATTCCATGGACAGAGGAGCGGGACAGGCTGTAGTCCATGGGATCGCAAAGAGTTGGACACGACTGTGTGACTTTCACTTTTCACTTTTCAAAGTCAACGTAGTTTGATTTCTCCATTGAATTCACCAATAGAAAACTTTCTAAGCTATGAAATGTCCAGGCTCACCTAAAAGAAAAAAAAATATGGCCATAATTTAAAAAACTAGTGATGAGAGAGACTTACTGTAAAATTGATTATGTAGTAACATAGTTCTTTTCAGTTACAGAAGTCATTTACCCCTACAATAAATGTCCTCAAGTGTCTGGATAATGACCTGTCTCTTTTCTATCTCCTACAGCTACTTGAAGTCTTATTTCTTCATGTTGCAAAGATCTGTCAGTCTAGGTTACAGCCTGTCTATAACTGCTTCTCTCATAGTGTAGAGTTTTGTTTTTTTCTAGTTTTGGTATCATATTCTACCCTAAGATTAAGGCTTTTGGAGATACAGGCCTTCTTGAAACTAGAATTTTAGTCTTAAATATCTAATTCATGTCAGACTAATTTATGTGCTATACTAAACTGCCTCAACAGTGCTTTTTTTTTTTTTTGCCATAGTGTGGGGCTTGTGGGATCCTAGTTCCCTGACCAGGGATTGAACCTGGGCACTTGCAGTGAAAGCATAGAGTCCTAACCAAGACACCATAAGGGAATTCCCTCAACTTTTCTCACACTGAAGCTATGTGAACCCATGTTTAGTAAAATTACATTTTAAATCACATTCTTCACATGAAAATGTGAAGAAAATATTATAGAGGCAATGAATTCGAAAGATTTATGTTGGTTAAAGCAAAGATGCTAAGCAGTGAACCAAAATAAAAATTAAAACAGTGATGCAGAGTTTTGGTACGAGAGCTCTCTCTAGCAAGTTTAGAAAATGAAAACTATGTTTATATACTCTTATAATAAACCTTGAACTTTATCATTACAGGTAGATTAAAAATATTAATTGTGATCTCAGTGATCACTCAGTGTATCAGACAACCAATAAATAATTTAATATTCTCTTGAATGTTCTCTTGAATTCTCTTGACTATTTTTCAAGACATATAGAGAATAAAGATATTTAATTATGTTTGTATCAAAACTAGTTATTGACAAATTTTTATCTTATAGATAAATAACATATACTATAAAAAATGACAGTAACATAAAAAAATGTTCACCTTTCACCAGACAATCTAGCACTACAATTACTTTAACTGTTCTCTGGATCCTATGGTTTCATAACATTCTAAACTAGATTTTTCTGTCCCAGATAGCTAATTAAAGACCATCTAGGTGCTATATATACACCTAAAATCATTGAATAATACATGAAGGTTGACTGAAGTCAGTTTCTTTATATTTTTATCTTTTATTCATTAGGAAATTCTGAAAAGAAGAAACAGAAATAAATCCCACAAAACTTGCAATCACCTACAATGGGACTTTAGAAGCCTAAAAGTAGTACTCACTTTAAAAGTACATGTGGACTATAGGATTACAAGCCACTAAGAAAAAAAAAAAAAAGAGAGAGAGAGAGAGAGAGAGAGATTTGCTTTTCTGTAAAATGACTGTGTACTATGGGTTTTCCTTGACTCGGTTTTCCCTACCTATTTATAGTATTTGCATTTGCCCTGTGGATTGATTATGTCTGCAATTAGAAATAATATGCATTAGTGATGGGGTGTTGCTGTTAACATTTTAGTTTAATGAAAGTTGTGGTTCTCTTGTCTCAAGTTTCATCTATTTACTTATTCATTCAGAAACATTGTTAAAAGTTGAATATGTGTCAAACTGTTGGGGGCACTGGAAACACAGCAATGAATAAAATCAGTAAAAATCTGTACTTTTGTAAAACTAAAGTCTTGTAAAGACTACAGGGGATGAACAATAGATAAAATACAAAGTAAAACATGGTATATCAAAGAGTATTGATTGCTAAGTATAAAATAAAAGAAAGGAAATGGGAAATATTGGCATTTGAATACCTTATTACTCAAAATTGGGAAGCAAAACAATGATTATATAAGAGAATGAAGTTCTCTTTTTTTATGTCTGTTTGCTTACAAATACATAGCTTCATTCTAACTGGTAATACATTCAAAGCAAATATTACAAAGCACATCAACAACAAAATAAGAACACACATGCATAGAATAGAATAATTAAACCACAAACGTAATTTTTTCTTTTCCTGACTCCCAGAAATTAAACAATTATGCATAGTAGAAAAAGAAACAACTGTCAGAAAATGTGGGTACAATTCTCATCAAGAAATATCTGTGTTTCTCTAAATGAAAATCAAAACACAATAAGATATCACCTCACAGCAGTCAGAATGGCCATCATCAAAAAAAAAAAAAAAAAAATCTACAAACAATAAATCCTGGAGAGGATGTGGAGAAAAGGGAACTTTCTTGTACTGTTTGTGGGAATGTAAACTGATACAGCCACTATAGAGAAGAATATGGAGATTCTTTGGAAAACTAGGAATAAACCTGCCATGTGACCCAAAAATCCCACTACTGGGCATATACCCTGAGAAAACCACAACTTTGAAATATACATGTACCCCAGTGTTCATTGCAGCATGGTTTACAATAGCCAGGACATGGAAGCAACCTAGTGTCCATTGACAGATGAATGAATAAATTGTTGTACATATATGCATACATACATTGGGATTCCATATGAATTCCATAAAAGGGAATGCATTTGAGTCAGTTCTAAAGAAGTGGGTGAACCTAGAGCCTATTACACAGAATGAAGTAAGTGATAGAGAAAAACAAGTATAATATATTAGTGCACATATGTGGAATCTAGAAAATTTATGCTGGTGAACCTATTTTGTAGGGCAGCAGTAGAGACTTAGGTGTAGAGAACAGACTTGCGGACACAGTATGGGAAGGAGACGGTGGGACAAATTGAAAGAGTAGCCCTAAAATATATACATTACCTTATGTAAAATAGATAGCCAATGGGAATTTGCTGTATGATGCAGGGAGCTCAACCCAGTGCTCTTTGACAATGTAGAGCCATGGGATGGACTGGGAGGTGGGAGGGAGGTTCAAGAGTGATGGGACATATGTATATATATGGTTGATTCCTGTTGATGTATGGCAGAAACCAATCCAACATCATAAAGCAATTATCCTCCAGTTAAAAATAAATTAAAAAAGAAATACCTGTGTTTCTCTAAGAAAATAATAATCTCTTCTATCATCAGTTTCCTGGTAGGATGGAGGGCTTGACTTCAGGCAAAGGGCTGAATATTATCTAAAATACAAAATTATAATAACTTACAGCTTAGATTCTCCTCCTCCTTACCTGTTTCTCTTGGCCTTTATGTTGGTCATCTAACCTCCTGAGAGTATGTAAGAGCAAATCACGTGAGTGACTTGCCTTTGCTCCCAGGTATGATCTTGCCAATATGGGCAGGTTCAAGGACCACCTCCTTATCCTCTTTATGTTTCAGACTTAAATTCCATGACAGGAAAGACTTCCCTGAAATAGAAAAATAGTTCTTTAGGTGGATGTAAGAAGAGATGTCCTTCCTGAATCTCCAGATGAGTTCTCAGAAAGCATTTGTAAAAGAGAAGAGTCAAACTTCCAAGTATTAAGTAAAAACTAAAGTTAAAACCCCAAGAGATTTCTAAAGATGAAACTTCATACACAGAGAAAGATAATGAGGAAGATCGTTTATTTTAAGTAAAAATAATTTCCCAGTGCTTTCAAATCATATGACATATTCAGCTGCCTACTTTGACTCTTCATAAGGTCTACTCATGAATAAGGCTTGACAACTGGATTTAAGAATGCCACATTTGATTGCAGTTTCTGTGATTACAGAGGGAACAATGAGTAATGCATCAATTTACCCAGTTTCAAGAATTCACAAGTCAGACTTACCAAATTTATTTGTGAAGGAAGTTTGCATAAGAAATAATTAATTAGATATTTAAAATCAGTATGATGTATCAAAGTACCATAATCCCCCATTTGATCTTTCATTTTACATGCTTTTGAAATAGCTATAATTAACTAAATAACAGCAAAGCTATTTGATTCCATGAAATGGGGGAATTTGTAAAGACATGTGACTACTTTAAGACTTATTAAGGGGATATTTTCTTGAGTGGATGTTAAGGTTTCATATCTTTCAGAGTCCTTTGTATTAAGTAGGTTTTACATATGAGACATTAGATTATAAAAGGGGGGTTCTTTTCCAAATGTTCAGTTCAGTTCAGTTCAGTTGCTCAGTCGTGTCGGACTCTTTGCAACCCCATAAACCGCAGCACACCAGGACTCCCTGTCCATCACCAACGCCCTGAGTTTACCCAAACTCATGTCCATTGAGTTGGCGATGCCATCCAACCATCTCATCCTCTGTCGTCCCCTTCTCCTGCCTTCAATCTTTCTCAGCATCAGGGTCTTTTCAAATGAGTCAGCTTTTCACATCAGGTGGCCAAACTTTTGGAGTTTCAGCTTCAACATTAGTCCTTCCAATGAACACCCAGGACTGATTTCCTTTAGGATGGACAGTTTGGATCTCCTTGCAGGCCGAGAGACTCTCAAGAGTCTTCTCCAACACCACAGTTCAAAAGCATCAATTCTTCAGCGCTCAGCCTTCTTTATAGTCCAACTCTCACATCCATACATGACTACTGGAAAAATCATAGCCTTGACTAGATGGACCTTTGTTGACAAAGTAATGTCTCTGCTTTTTAATATGCTATCTAGGTTAGGGTTAGTGGTCATATATTAGCTTCTTTAAAATAATTACCATTGAGTGTAAGCACTTTACTAACATTTTATATGCGAAATAATTTTACAGTCATAGACTCAGGCTTCCAAAAATGTATCTTTATCTTTGTAAAACTCGAGGCTGTGTTTCATCTCTAAGCCCTATTCTGTGTGATGCAGACATTTAATCCAGTGGCTTCTACATTAGCTCAATCTGTTTTAGTGACTTGTTGAAATTCTCTTCTCACTGTTCCCCTGCCCTTGCTCTCCTGGAGGTTTCTGTCTGTAGGATGGGAGCTGTCAGCTCCTTGATCGAAGTCAAGAAGTCAGTGGTGGCTCATTACCATCTACCAAGGTGCTTCTGAAATATGGCAGAGCCCAAGTCTGTCATCCACACAGATAGAGGTCACAAATCTAAGCCCCATGTGGATCTTCTACTGCAGATCAGCCTCGTCTCATCTGGTTCTCAGCCCTGACTGAACAGCAGCCTTTTCTGAGAGTTTTTTTAGTCTTAGACTCCAGGACAGAAGTTCTGGGGCCTGAGACTCCACATTTCTAACACACACCCAGGTGATATTGATGCAGCTGGTCTGTGGACCCCACTTAGAGTAAGTAGCAAGAGTGTACAGAACAAACTGAATCAATGCTTCCCAACCTTGATTCCACATGGAAATTACACAGGAAACTTTAAAACATAGTCATGCCTAGATATCATTATGTGTTCAAGATTGTGATTAATTGTATTGGGATGTGGTCCAGACATTGAGAAATTTAGAAGCCCCCAAGATTGAGAGTGTGCAGCTAGGTTAATTTTCAGTTGTGTCTGATTCTTTGTGACCCTGTGGACTGTAGCCCACCTGGCTCCTCTGTCCATGGGTTTCTCCAGGCAAGAATACTGTCGACTTAAAAAATATTGCTGACTTAAAAGAAATGCACAATGTGAAACTTGAAAATTGCATTTTATTTGGTGTAATATGCCCTGGAGAAGGGAAAGGCTACCCACTCCAGTATTCTGGTCTGGAGAATTTCATGGAATGTATAGCCCATGGGGTCGCAAAGAGTGGAACATGACTGAGCAACTTTCACTTTCACTTTGATGTAAAATGAGGACTGCAGCCTGAGAGACAGCACGTCAGATAGCTCTGAGAAGCTGTTCTGAAGAGATATAGGGGAAGGGCAATATATGTGCAATTTTTGGGAAAGGCAGAGTACATGCAATCAAGCACATTTATAATTTAGAAAGTTTCTGCTGGTTGTGAAGATTCTGCTACTCTTGAGAAACAGTTATCACCATGAAGGATTTTAGTGCTTTTCTAGAGATGAGGACAGAGGAGCCTGGGAGACTGTAGTCCATGGGGTCACAAAGAGTCGGACACAACTGAGTAACTTCACTAGAGATGAGGAGATAAAAGAATTGGGCTCAAGAAATCAGTTCCTGAGAATATCTAACTGTCTGAAGACCTGTCCCGCCAGTTTTCCCAGAGCACAGAGTGACTCATTTCTGCTCTCCATCCTGAGTTCCTTCAGGGGTGTTGGAGGTCAGCAGCTGCAGCAGCACATGGTGTAATCCTTGCAGAGGTAGATGACAAGCACCCATGGCAAGTGCCAACTTGTAGCTGACAACATTATCTCAGATAATTATAGTTGAACAATGAAACTCAAGTAGAAATGAAGTTTCATAATCAGTGTTTACTAGATTTTTTATCCTCTCTGGTTTGTGTAATTTCAATACTTAATATTATAAGAAAATGATGATAGTGATACTACTTATTTACTCATTTACCTATTCATTCATAGACTTTATATTTCTGAGCCCTACTGGTAGATCCATTTCTAGATCAAAAGGCAATAGTCAAAAACAGAAACAAGACTTTATATGTGGAGTTTACATTGTATTGGGAAAAATAAATATATGCAAAGTAATAAAATTATATAAATTATTGAATATTTTCTTTAGTCAGGAAACAGGCTACAATGCGATGCACAGTGCCAGGTTAGAGGCAACTGCAATAAAGTGGGTGATGGAAGGTTTCTATAAATAAGTAGCATTAGAACCAAAATGTGACTGACAATGATTAAGCTAGAAATCCCCTAAACTTTCAACCACATCTACATGATCATGTCATTCTAAATCTGATTATATTTTAAAAGCATGTTGAGTCATTTCTATCTTGTGCCCTGACATTTCACAAAATTGAGAACATTTTAAACTATGTACAGAAAAAATACATATAATGCAATATAATAAGACCATATGAGCATAGATTCATGCTCAAAAGAATCTACAGTAACATAAATAGCAAAGTGGCCCATAGATCTGTTAAACCTGAAGAACACATGATAGAAACTTTACATAAACATGCATATATCTTCTTCAAAATATTAACAGCAGCTGTTGAAATTTTACTGTGTTTCAGATTCTGAATAGAAAACCAATTTTCACCAAATCATATCAATATTTTATACCACACAAGAAGAAGGCAAAAACAAAAGCACTATGCTTTTAAATTTTGCATTCTTAGATAAAGTTTAGGTCTGGTGCTGAACCAAAACAAAAATCTCTTTGTGTTTTAGTTTCTCTCATTTTATTTCATTTGAAAACTTATTCTTTCTGGATAAGATATTTGAATTGTCTAAGCTATAAAATGGGAAATAAAACCATCAAACTCATCAGTTCAAGCCTTTAAAAAAGTTGTTAGTGTGTGTGAATAACTCAAGATGACTTCAAAAGAGAGCAACAATCTAAAGAATGCATAGGCTAGATTGAGGAATGTCATTCAAAAGATGGATGGAATGGGATTCTAGGTGTGGGAGTATTTACCCTTGTACATATGTGGATATATATTCCTGTTGTTTTGGTTACAGCTTCAGTTCCATAGTTTTGAAGCATAACCTTATACACCTATTCATCCTATAAGTCTTGTAATTTTTTTTATGGTGAGAACTAGACTAATATAATTTTTTTTTCAAAGAATGTATACGTAGTGATATTGGTGAAATGACTGTACTTTTAGTTCCTCTTTTAGTTTCACTCTCTTGAGAATTTTCCACAGGAACATAAGTCTAATAATTTCTACTTTCAAACTAAAAGCTAGCTTATTAAAATAAAGGCATTCCTCCCCTCACTTCTAAAGTAGGAACACAAATCATAATTCACCTTTTTAGTATGCTGATGAATTAGTATTATTTTTCCTAACCTTAACTTAAAGGTGCTTGTGTCTTACATAGATAAACCTCTTATCTTTATAACCTAACAGCTTACAGTTCAGTTCAGTTGCTCAGTGGTGTCAGACTCTTTGCAACCCCATGAATCGCAGCTCGCCAGGCCTCCCTGTCCATCATCAACTCCCGGAGTCTACCCAAACCCATGTTCATCGAGTCGGTGATGACATCCTACCATCTCATCCTTTGTCGACCCCTTCTCCTCCTGCCCCTAATCCTTGCCAGCATTAGGGTCTTTTCCAATGAGTCAACTCTTCGCATGAAGTAGCCAAAGTATTGGAGTTTCAGCTTCAACATCAGTCCTTCCAATGAACACCCAGGACTGATCTCCTTTAGGATGGACTGGTTGGATCTCCTTGCAGTCCAAGGGACTCTCAAGAGTCTTCTCCAACACCACAGTTCAAAAGCATCAATTCTTCAGCGCTCAGCTTTCTCCACTGTCCAACTCTCACATCCATACAAAACTACCGGAAAAACCATAACCTTGACTAGACGGACCTTTGTTGGCAAAAGAAAGGTATACACACATACACATATATGTACACACACACACACACACATATATATATATACATATATATATATGTATATATATATATATATATGTATATGAGTTTGAGCAAGCTCCAGGAGCTGGTGATGGACAGGGAAGCCTGGCGTGACCATGGGGTCACAAAGAGTCCGACACGACTGAGCGACTGAACTGAACTGACATAGGAAAGGTGAAAGATAAACTGAGAACAAAGAGAGGATGTATATGAAAAAAATAGTATTCATAGAATTCAAATAGTATTATTTTCTGAACTACTGACAATGATATTAAAGTGATATTAAAATATGACCAAAATGATAGTTTGTAAAAAATGACTCAGGCTAAACAACTATCGATAGTATTAGTAATAGTATATATTTACTATCCACTATATATCAGAAACCAAGTTAAAACTTTAACATGCATAGTGTCATTTAATCCTCCTAATATATGTATGAGGATTGAGGGTTTAAGATGTTCATATAATGGTTGTTCTTGTTGTTAATTAGTAATCTAGTCTTTTACTGAATAAAGTAAAACATGTAAAATATTTTTAAAAGTATCTGAACATATTAAGTTCTTAGAATAAAGAAACTATATCTGCAAGAGTAGTGAAGCACAATGGGTAACAATGTAAAAAAACAAATAAATAAAGTTAGTCTCTGGGCTCTGTTACTTCTTCACCCTGTGATGTAGGAAAGTGACTTTACTTAACGAATGCCTCCAGTGCTTCATCTGAGAAATATAATAATGTTTGTAACTTTTAAGGCTACTTTTTTAATAATATAATTTAAAATCATTATTAGATCTAAATATTTTTTAATTAATTAATCAATTTTCCACAATTTTAAAAGATGTTTATTAGTTTTCACAATCAATAGCCAAAAAATAAAAGTAATTACAACTGCAAGCCATAATGGAAACATGATTAACCTAACAGTATAAAAGAATTACATATGTTTTGAGGATGCCTTCCCTTTATTGTTCAGTTGGTAAATAATCTGCCTGCAATGCAGGAGACCCCAGTTCAACTCCTGGGTTGGGAATACCTGCTAGAGAAGGGATAGGCTACCCACTCCCATATTCTTGGGCTTTCCTTGTGGCTCAGCTGGTAAAGAATCTGTCTGCAATGTGGGATACCTGGGTTCTATCCCTGCCAGGGTTGGGAAGATCCCCTGGAGAAGGGAAAGGCTACAACTTCAGTATTCTGGCCTGGAGATTCCATGGACTGTATAGTCCATAGGGGTCGCAAAGAATCAGACATGACCCAGTGACTTTCACTCACTAATTTGAGGAGTTAAGTAGAGTGACCTGGTAAGTGAAAGTGCATACATGCACATGTTTTCATCTGCCCGACAAGTCTATCTCTTTTGGTTGGTGCATTTAATCTATTTACATTTAAGGTAATTATCGATATGTATGATCCTATTAGGCTTCTATGTTGGTTCAACAGTGAAGAATCCACCTGCAATGCAAGAGACGCAGGGGACACAAGTGTGATCCCTGGGTTGGAAAGATCCACTGGAGGAAAGCATGGCAACCTGTTCCAGTAATCTTGCAAGAAAAATCCCATGGACAGAAAAACATTGCAGGCTAAGGTTCATGGGGTCACAAAGAGTTGGACATGACCAAAGGGACTAAGAATGCATGTACACACCCAAGATCCTATTACCATTTTAGAAAATTATTTTGGGTTTATTTTGTGTAGGTCTTTTCCTTCCCTTTTGTTTCCTACCTAGAGAAGTTCCTTTAACATTTGTTGTAAAGCTGGTTTGGTGGTGCTGAATTTTCTTAACTTTTGCTTCTCTGGAAAGCTTTTGATCTCTCCATCACGTCTGAAGGAGAGGCTTGCTGGGTAGGGTATTCTTGGTTGTAGGTTTCTCCTGTCATCACTTTAAATATTGTGTCTTTCCTTTCTGTCTGATACAGTTTCTGTTGAGAATCGGCTGATAACCTTATGGGAGTTTTCTTGTATGTTGTTGTTTTTCCCTTGTTGCCTTTAATATTTTATCTGTCTTCAATTTCTGTCAGTTTGATTACTATGTGTGTTGGGGGTGTTCCTCCTTAGGTTTATTCTGCCTGGAACTCTCTGTTTCCTGGACTTGATAGACTATTTCCTTTCCCATGTTAGAGAAGTTTTCAGCTATTCACTCTTCATGTATTTTCTCAGGCCTTTTCTCTCTCTCTTCTCCTTATGGAACTCCTATAATGCAAATATTGAAATGTTTAATGTTGCCCCAGAGGTCTCTTAGGCTATGTTCACTTTTCTTTTATTCTTTGTTCTATATTTGGTTCTATAGCAGTGATTTCCACCTTTCTATCTTCCATCATTCTATCTTCCAGGTCACGTATCTATTCTTCTGCCTCAGTTATTCTGCTATGGATTCCTTCTACTGTATTGTTCATCTCTGTTTGTTTGTTCTTTAGTTCTTCTAAGTCTTTGGTAAACACTTGCACCTTCTCCACTTTATTCCCCAACATTTTGATTCATCTTCACTATCATTATTCTGAATTCCTTTTCTGGAAGTTTGCCTATTTCTATTTCATTTAATTGTTTTTATGGGGGTTTATTTTGTCCCTTTATAATCCTCAATTAACTTAATCCTCTGATTAACTTTCTCTGATGTGGTTTTTGTTATAGCCACTGTGGGATTGTAATTCTTCTTGCTTTTGTCCCTCTGTTCATTTTTAGAAAAATAATAATTTGTTATATGTTAATTTGGTTTAATAATATATGTACTGTTTTACATTTGATTCATTTCTTTTAAACATTTTATTGCAGCAAAATATTTTAAAAAATGAAACATATCATTTTATTCATTTTTAAGTGTACACTTTAGTGGCATTAAGTACTTTCACATTGTTGTATAACCATTGACACCATTCATGTCCAGAAATTTTTTCACCTTCCCAAACTAAAACTTCATACTCATTGCAATAACTCTCCATCCTCCACTCCCCCCACCCCCTGGTGAACACCATTTTGTTTTCTGTCTCTATGAATTTGCCTATTCTATGTACCTCATATTCTTTTTGAACAGTTTTCTTAGCTATTGACTAGATTTTGCATTTTTTGCCCACTCTTTAGTCTTAATTGTATTTTCTCATTTAAGATAAGCATTAAAGAGAAAAAAGGATAAATGTAGTCAAGCATCCATTCTACAAGATCACTTATCCTAGGTTCCTCTTTTCATTTAGAATACACTTCTCTTTAATATACTATTCTCCATTTATTAAGGTTCATATTAAAATACACATAAGAAAAGCCCACTGCTATATTTGAGGAGGGAATATCCTAATCAACTTGTTAAAAACTTGATTTTTTGGACAATATTTCTTGTGCAAATTAGGCCAAAAAAACACCATAAATATACTGAAATTAACAGAAGAACAATAAGGACATACACTACTGAATTGAAATTAGTTAAGTATGTGTACCTCAAGTTTTGCCAAATGTTGCATTATTACTGGAGTTTTTATCATTGTAATAAATTGTTTTTTGAAAAAAAAAAGTACATGATGCAACATCACACATTTGCTAATCCTATGGCAAAAAATCTATGACAAACTTATGAAAAATTTCCCCCCTCTGGTTTAAATATATATGCTAGCTCCCAGAAATCCATTGTATATTAAAACCAATAACATATGAATTTCTTTATTCACTAAGTCACACTCCAGCCTCTGGTAGGTCCAGAAAATTTGTTTGAAGAGACAGACTTCTGAATATGGGAGACAGAAGAACTAGGGATATGAATTTGCTGCCCTGTCCAGCCTCCATAATGCAGCTAATTAAGGAAGCTGGATTTGGGTAGCCATGCATTTCTCTACTCAAGGAAAAGAGAAATTACACCAATTCAAGGTAACATTTTATTGATGGTTTGCTGCTAAGCAACTCAGAGTATATATGGAAGAGTGTTGCTAGGCAGCAACCTCATCTTTCCACTGTGAGAAGTTCAGTAAGAAATGAGAAAATAGCCCAACACTTATCTCTCATAAAGCTTTTATATGTACAGGTAAGTATACACAAATTAGAATCATGTTAAGTATGAAAGAGATATTAGATATTAAAGATAATATTAGAGATATTAAAACATATTAGAAAATTCTACCACAATTTTGAGACTGGTAATATTACATGGCTGAGTGATTCACATCTATAGAGGTCAATTTGCATATCATGAAAAATCAACCATGACTGACAAAATGCAGCTGAAATGATGAAATTAGAGTTGATATTTTTAATACACAAAGATCTAGTATATATAGGTGTGAGAATCTTTAAAACTTCATCAGGGATTAAAAAACAAAAGACATGCTCAGACATAATAGGAGAAGTAAAAAAGGCAAATGGAGACAGACAAGCATATTCACAATGCTGATGTTCCGCAGGTTCTGTTGCAACGCTTCTCGGTTTTTTCATTTAGCCATATCTTCTGAGATATAGAATCTGTGTTAGGCACTTTAAGCTGCCATAATGAAATGTCAGAGACTAGGAAGCATAAAGACAGAAATTTATTTTTCTCACAGTTCTGAGAGATGAAAGTCCAGGGCCTGGATACCAGCATAATTGGTGAATGCTCTCTTTTTGACTTCAGACAGTCAAATTCTCACTATGTGAGAGTGGCCCTTCCTCAGAGCAGGCACATGAAGAGAGAGAGAGACAGACAGACAGAGGGAGCATCCTCTTCTTATAAACCCATCAATCCTATTGGATTAAGACTCTATGCTTGTGATTTCATGTAACTTCAATTGCTACTTAAAAGGCTTGACTCCAAGTACAGTCACATTGGGGGGTTAGAGCTTCAGCATATGAATTTTGTGGAAACATGGTTGAATTAATAGCAGAATCTCCTTGGGAGAGAAGGGATCAGTTTAACTCCTTTTACTAATGTACTTCTAATACTCAGCACAGTCTCAACATATGTAATACATACTTATAAAAGCAAACACACTGACTTTGTAAATGGTCAATTTAATGTGAAACAAGAGAGCAAGTTGCTTTCATATATAAGAAAATACTCTACAGTTTTATCATTGAATGAAAGGTTAAAATGGCATTATCGTACCACATTGTAATTAACTTTTCTGGAACATTCAATATTTTCAGGAACTTTAAAAGAACTATTCTTAAAGTAACTTCCTACAGCATAAATATATCCTAAGGAAAAATAATCAAATGCATGTAAAGTTTTTAGACGTCTATTTTGTTATCATTTAAAATAATAACAACAGGGAGGAGGAGCCAAGATGGCGGAGGAGTAGGACGGAGAGACCACTTTCTCTCCTAGAAATTCATCAAAAAAATAACTGAACGCAGAGCAAACTTCACAAAACAACTTCTGATCGCTAGCTGAGGTCATCAGGCGCCCAGAAAAGCAGCCCATTGTCTTCGAAAGGAGGTAGGACAAAATATAAAAGATAAAAAGCGAAACAAAAGAGCTAAGGACGGAGATCCGTCCCGGGAAGGGACTTAATAGAGGACGTTCCCAGACACCGGGAAACCCTCGCTCTGGCGGGCCTGGGGGAAGTGTTGGAATCTCAAGAGTTTGAATCTGACTGGGAGGGATACAATAAATAAAACCCACAGATTAAGAGCCTAAAAGCAACTCCCAGCAGAAAAGTACCCCAGACGCCCGCATCCGCCACCAGCAAGTGGGGACGGAACGGAGAGGAGCGGGCGGCATTACTTGGGGCTGGATCCGGGCCTGAGCACCCTGAGGACAATCAGAGGGAGCTTTTGTGAGTTGCCAACTTGAACTGTGGGACAGCAAAAGAGACAGAAAATTAACCGGCCCGAACACACTGCCGGCCGTTCGCAGAACAAAGGGACCGAGATTCTGGGCGGCCGAAGCCCGCCGGGAGGGTCGTGGCGAGACGGAGGGCGCGGGCGCCCAACCGGCGCGGGCGGGAATTGCGGCTGGGGACACGGAGGGCAGAGGGCGCGCGCTCCCGACTGGCGCCGGCGGGGACTGAGACTGGGACCGCGCGGGGCAGAGGACGCGCCGCACCCGGGGAGAGAGCGCCCGTCAGGCGCCTGGCTGCCTGGGCCGCTCGGGCGGCGTGGGGACGGAGCGCGGGCCCGGCTTTGTGTGCCGCGCTTTTGTGAATAGCCCGAGGGCTGGAGCCGCGCGCAGCGTGGCGCGCGCTTCAGACGGAGCAGCCCGGAGCCTGAGCAGCGCAGATCGAGAAAAGAGCGCAAGCCTCTCCCGGGAGCGCCGGTCCCTCCCCGCACAGCCCCTCGCCGCAGCGCGACGGAACTAGCTACCTGAATAAGAATCCACCTCCGCCCCGTGTGTCAGGGCGGAAATTAGGCGCGGAAGAGAGACCGGCAACAGAACCCAAATAAACAAAGGGACCGGTGTAACAGATTAAAATCCCCGAAGAAACCACGGACTGACTACACCGGAAGGGCCTGTAGATATCGAGAAGTGTAAGCTGGAACGAGGAGCTATCTGAAGCTGAGCCGAACCCACACTGACCGCAACAGCTCCAGGGAAACTCCTAGATATATTTTTTCTTTTTCTTTTTTTTTTTTTTCTTTTTTTCTTTTTTTTTTTTTTTTTTTTTAAGTAAGGAAAAAAAAAATTTTTTTTTTCTTTCTTTTTTCTTGGTTCTCTTTTATTTTCCTTTAAAAATTCCTTATTACTCCCCCATTACTCCTTAACTTTCATTTTCATAGATTTTTACGATTTTTTTTAATTACGCAAAACAATTTTTTTTCTCATTCTTTTTTCTTTTTTTTTTTCTTCTTTTTTTCTTTTCTTTTTTCTTCTCTTCTATTTTCTTTTTCTTTTTCTCTTATTTCTTTTAAAGCCCTCTAGCACTCCTTTTACTACGCCTTAATTTTCATTTTCAATCCACTATAACCTTACAGAAGAAAGAGAAAGGGAAGAAAAAAAAAAAAGAAGGGAAGCCCTATTTTTATACCAAACTTCATATATATTTCTAAAATTTCTTTTGTGTGTTTTGGTTTTTGTTTTTAATATAGTATTTTTAAGAGTCTAACCTCTACTCTAGATTTTTAATTTTTGTTTTTCAGTATATGATATAAATTGTGAACATTTAAGAATCCAATATTCAGCTCCCATTTTTATTCACGAGTGTGTTGATTATTCTCTCCCAATCTTGACTCTGTTTTCTACCTCAGAACACCTCTATTTCCTCCTTCCCCCTTCTCTTCCCAATCCAATTCTGTGAATCTTTGTGGGTGTCTGGGCTACGGAGAACACTCTGGGATCAGACAACTTCGTAGATCTGTCTCTCTCCTCTTGAGTCCCCCTCTTTCTCCTCCTGCCCATCTCTATCTCCCTCCTCCCTCTCCTCTTCTCCATGTAACTCGGTGAACCTCTCTGGGTATCCCTAACGGGGGAGAAACTTTCCACCATTAACATAGAAGTTTTATTATCAGTGCTGTATAGTTGGAGAAGTCCTGAGACTATAGGAAGAATAAAACTGAAATCCAGAAGCAGGAGACTTAAGCCCAAAACCTGAGAACACCAGAAAACTCCTGACTACATGAATCTTTAAGTAATAAGTGACCCTACAAAAGCCTCCATACCTGCAACGAAACCAACCACCACCCAAGAGCCAATAAGTTCTAGAGCACGACATACCACGCAAATTCTCCAGCAACGCAGGAACATTGCCCTGAACGTCAACATACAGACTGCCCAAGGTCACACCTAACACATAGACCCATCTCAAAACTCATTACTGGGCACTCCATTGCTATCCAAAGAGAAGAAATCAAGATCCGCACACCAGAACACTGACGCAAGCTTCGCTAATCAGGAAACCTTGACAAGCCAATCGTCTAACCCCACCCACTGGGTAAAACCTCCACAATAAAAAGGAACCACAGACCTCCAGAATACAGAAAGCCCACTCCAGACACAGCAATCTAAACAAGATGAAAAGGCAGAGAAATACCCAACAGGTAAAGGAACATGAAAAGGGCCCACCAAGTCAAACAAAAGAGGAGGAGATAGGGAATCTACCTGAAAAAGAATTTAGAATAATGATAATAAAAATGATCCAAAATCTTGAAAGCAAAATGGAGGTACAGATAAATAGCCTGGAGACAAAGATTGAAAAGATGCAAGAAATGTTTAATAAAGATCTAGAAGAAATAAAAAAGAGTCAATTGAAAATGAATAATGCAATGAATGAGATCAAAAACACTCTGGAGGGAACCAAGAGTAGAATAACGGAGACAGAAGATAGAATAAGTGAGGTAGAAGATAAAATGGTGGAAATAAATGAAGCAGAGAGGAAAAAAGAAAAAAGGATCAAAAGAAATGAGGACAACCTCAGGGACCTCTGGGACAATGTGAAACGCCCCAACATTCGAATCATAGGAGTTCCAGAAGAAGAAGACAAAAAGAAAGGCCATGAGAAAATACTCGAGGAGATAATAGCTGAAAACTTCCCTAAAATGGGGAAGGAAATAGCCACCCAAGTCCAAGAAACCCAGAGAGTCCCAAACAGGATAAACCCAAGGCGAAACACCCCAAGACACATATTAATCAAATTAACAAAGATCAAACACAAAGAACAAATACTAAAAGCAGCAAGGGAGAAACAACAAATAACACACAAAGGGATTCCTATAAGGATAACAGCTGATCTATCAATAGAAACCCTCCAGGCCAGAAGGGAATGGCAGGACATACTGAAAGTAATGAAAGAGAATAACCTACAACCTAGATTACTGTACCCAGCAAGGATCTCATTCAGATATGAAGGAGAATTCAAAAGCTTTACAGACAAGCAAAAGCTGAGAGAATTCAGCACCACCAAACCAGCTCTTCAACAAATGCTAAAGGATCTTCTCTAGACAGGAAATGCAGAAAGGTTGTATAAACGTGAACCCAAAACAACAAAGTAAATGACAACGGGACCACACCTATCAATAATTACCTTAAATGTAAATGGGTTGAATGCCCCAACCAAAAGACAAAGATTGGCTGAATGGATACAAAAACAAGACCCCTATATATGCTGTCTACAAGAGACCCACCTCAAAACAAGGGACACATACAGACTCAAAGTGAAGGGCTGGAAAAAAATATTTCACGCAAACGGAGACCAAAAGAAAGCAGGAGTCGCAATACTCATATCAGATAAAATAGACTTTCAAATAAAGGATGTGAAAAGAGACAAAGAAGGTCACTACATAATGATCAAAGGATCAATCCAAGAAGAAGATATAACAATTATAAATATATATGCACCCAACATAGGAGCACCGCAATATGTACGGCAAACACTAACGAGTATGAAAGAGGAAATTAATAGTAACACAATAATAGTGGGAGACTTTAATACCCCACTCACAACCATGGATAGATCAACTAAACAGAAAATCAACAAGGAAACACAAACCTTAAATGATACAATGGACCAGCTAGACCTAATTGATATCTATAGGACATTTCACCCCAAAACAATCAACTTCACCTTTTTCTCAAGTGCACACGGAACCTTCTCCAGAATAGATCACATCCTGGGCCATAAATCTGGTCTTGGAAAATTCAAAAAAATTGAAATCATTCCAGTCATCTTTTCTGACCACAGTGCAGTAAGATTAGATCTCAATTACAGGAAAAAAATTGTTAAAAATTCCAACATATGGAGGCTAAATAACACGCTTCTGAATAACCAACAAATCATAGAAGAAATCAAAAAAGAAATCAAAGTATGTATAGAAATAAATGAAAATGAAAACACAACAACCCAAAACCTATGGGACACTGTAAAAGCAGTGCTAAGGGGAAGGTTCATAGCATTACAGGCACACATCAAGAAACAAGAAAAAAGCCAAATAAATAACCTAACTCTACACCTAAAACAATTAGAGAAGGAAGAAATGAAGAACCCCAGGGTTAGCAGAAGGAAAGAAATCTTAAAAATTAGGGCAGAAATAAATGCAAAAGAAACTAAAGAGACCATAGCAAAAATCAACAAAGCTAAAAGCTGGTTTTTTGAAAAAATAAACAAAATTGACAAACCATTAGCAAGACTCATTAAGAAACAAAGAGAGAAGAACCAAATTAACAAAATAAGAAATGAAAAGGGTGAGATCACAACAGACAACACTGAAATACAAAGGATCATAAGAGACTACTACCAGCAGCTCTATGCCAATAAAATGGACAACTTGGATGAAATGGACAAATTCTTAGAAAAGTATAACTTTCCAAAACTGAACCAGGAAGAAATAGAAGATCTTAACAGAGCCATCACAAGCAAGGAAATCGAAACTGTAATCAGAAATCTTCCAGCAAACAAAAGCCCAGGACCAGATGGCTTCACAACTGAATTCTACCAAAAATTTAGAGAAGAGCTAACACCTATCTTACTCAAACTCTTCCAGAAAATTGCAGAAGAAGGTAAACTTCCAAACTCATTCTATGAGGCCACCATCACCCTAATTCCAAAACCAGACAAAGATGCCACAAAAAAAGAAAACTACAGGCCAATATCACTGATGAACATAGATGCAAAAATCCTTAACAAAATTCTAGCAAACAGAATCCAACAACATATTAAAAAAATCATACACCATGACCAAGTGGGCTTTATCCCAGGAATGCAAGGATTCTTTAATATCCGCAAATCGATCAACGTAATACACCACATTAACAAATTGAAAGATAAAAAACATATGATTATCTCAATAGATGCAGAGAAAGCCTTTGACAAAATTCAACACTCATTTATGATTAAAACTCTCCAGAAAGCAGGAATAGAAGGAACATACCTCAACATAATAAAAGCTATATATGACAAACCCACAGCAAGCATCACCCTCAATGGTGAAAAATTGAAAGCATTTCCTCTGAAATCAGGAACAAGACAAGGATGCCCACTCTCACCACTACTATTCAACATAGTGTTGGAAGTTTTGGCCACAGCAATCAGAGCAGAAAAAGACATAAAAGGAATCCAGATAGGAAAAGAAGAAGTGAAACTCTCGCTGTTTGCAGATGACATGATCCTCTACATAGAAAACCCTAAAGACTCTACCAGAAAATTACTAGAGCTAATTAATGAATATAGTAAAGTTGCAGGATATAAAATTAACACACAGAAATCCCTTGCATTCCTATACACTAACAATGAAAAAACAGAAAGAGAAATTAAGGAAACAATACCATTCACCATTGCAACAAAAAGAATAAAATACTTAGGAGTATATCTACCTAAAGAAACAAAAGACCTATACATAGAAAACTATAAAACACTGATGAAAGAAATCAAAGAGGACACAAACAGTTGGAGAAACATACCGTGTTCATGGATTGGAAGAATCAATATTGTCAAAATGGCTATTCTACCCAAAGCAATCTATAGATTCAATGCAATCCCTATCAAGCTACCAACGGTATTTTTCACAGAATTAGAACAAATAATTTCACAATTTGTATGGAAATACAAAAAACCTCGAATAGCCAAAGTAATCTTGAGAAAGAAGAATGGAACTGGAGGAATCAACCTGCCTGACTTCAGACTCTACTACAAAGCCACAGTCATCAAGACAGTATGGTACTGGCACAAAGACAGAAATATAGATCAATGGAACAGAATAGAAAGCCCAGAGATAAATCCACGAACCTATGGACAGCTGATCTTTGACAAAGGAGGCAAGGATATACAATGGAAAAAAGACAATCTCTTTAACAAGTGGTGCTGGGAAAACTGGTCAACCACTTGTAAAAGAATGAAACTAGAACACTTCCTAACACCATACACAAAAATAAACTCAAAATGGATTAAAGATCTAAATGTAAGACCAGAAACTATAAAACTCCTAGAGGAGAACATAGGCAAAACACTCTCCGACATAAATCACAGCAAGATCTTCTATGACCCACCTCCCAGAATATTGGAAATAAAAGCAAAAATAAACAAATGGGACTTAATGAAAATTAAAAGCTTTTGCACAACAAAGGAAACTATAAGTAAGGTGAAAAGACAGCCCTCAGATTGGGAGAAAATAATAACAAATGAGGAAACAGACAAAGGATTAATCTCAAAAATATACAAGCAACTCCTGAAGCTCAATTCCAGAAAAATAAACGACCCAATCAAAAAATGGGCCAAAGAACTAAACAGACATTTCTCCAAAGAAGACATACAGATGGCTAACAAACACATGAAAAGATGCTCAACATCACTCATCATCAGAGAAATGCAAATCAAAACCACAATGAGGTACCATTACACGCCAGTCAGGATGGCTGCTATCCAAAAGTCTACAAGCAATAAATGCTGGAGAGGGTGTGGAGAAAAGGGAACCCTCTTACACTGTTGGTGGGAATGCAAACTAGTACAGCCACTATGGAAAACAGTGTGGAGATTTCTTAAAAAACTGGAAATAGTACTGCCATATGACCCAGCAATACCACTTCTGGGCATACACACTGAGGAATCCAGATCTGAAAGAGACACGTGCACCCCAATGTTCATCGCAGCACTGTTTATAATAGCCAGGACATGGAAGCAACCTAGATGCCCATCAGCAGATGAATGGATAAGGAAGCTGTGGTACATATACACCATGGAATATTACTCAGCCGTTAAAAAGAATTCATTTGAATCAGTTCTAATGAGATGGATGAAACTGGAGCCCATTATACAGAGTGAAGTAAGTCAGAAAGATAAAGAACATTACAGTATACTAACACATATATACGGAATTTAGATAGATGGTGGCAATAACCCTATATGCAAAACAGAAAAAGAGACACAGAAATACAGAACAGACTTTTGAACTCTGGGGGAGAACGTGAGGGTGGGATGTTTTGAAAGAACAGCATGTATATTATCTATGGTGAAACGGACCACCAGCCCAGGTGGGATACATGAGTCAGGTGCTCGGGCCTGGTGCACTGGGAGGACCCTGAGGAGTCGGGTGGGGAGGGAGGCGGGAGGGGGGATCGGGATGGGGAATACATGTAACTATATGGCTGATTCATGTCAATGTATGACAAAACCCACTGAAATGTTGTAAAGTGATTGGCCTCCAACTAATAAAATAATATTAAAAAAAAAAAAAAATAAATAAATAAATAAAATAATAACAACAACAAAAATATATATGTATTAAGCATATATGTATTAAACTAAATGAAAGTTTAAATAAAAGTGGATACATTTATAGAGTGAAATACTGCACAGCATAGAAATTATGTTTTAAAATAATATTTACTGTTTTTGACAAAATATTGACTTAGGATACTGAATTTAATCTAGTTTTTAAAATAAATGTGTGTTGTAAATATATATATATGGGTACATATGCAATGTACATATAAACATATTCCTCGAAAGTTTTTTTAAAAAGGACCAGAAAGAAGATACAAAATTAATAGGTGTGCTTTTTAGTAGTTAAATTATGAATTTATGTTTTCTTTATAATTTTTTATTTTCTAGTTCTCTATAGCATAATGAACTTGTATTAATTCTTACAGTAAAACAAAAGGGAAGATAAAAATGAAATTTTAGAAATCTGTCTTTATGAGACAAATCTGAGCATGGATAGTATCTTAATTTAAGGGAATAGCCTGTTATGCAGGTCCCACACCCCACTCAAATTCTTACAGGACTGGTATATCTTTCTACCACTTGAAAATACAAACTTGAACCTCAAACCTGACATGATCTATCAAATACTTTGAATTTTAAATCAATAAGGAAAGGCAAAAAGACATCACTTGCCAAATTACTCCTACTCAAGCCAAAACAGCCTGTGCATGTACCTAGTGGTGGTGTCAAGGGTGGACTGGTTACTGAGCACCTGGCAACAGGTCCTGGGCTGGGATTTATTCTGAAGCATTCTCTCTCTTTTTTTCTTTCATCTTCAGTACCATTCATTTTCTACAGTCACTTCCTCTTTTGCCCCATCAATTCTGCAACTACCAGGTGTCTTCACAAATAATTTATCTGCATTTCAGATTTCTAGAACTTTTACTTGTAACCCAAAGCCCAGATTGATAAACTTATTTTGATTATTTCAAACAGATATATATCCAAATAGGATGAAATATAGAAAAATCAAATTAAATCATTGCAAGTAATAACAAATTTACTACAAACATTTTCAAAAACTTACTCAAGTCCTATAAATACATTAAGAGTTGGAAAGAACTTTTCAACACAGAGATATTTTGAAAATGATCAAATGAGGTAACACAAAACCTTTGCACAATTTTCAAGTTCTAGTAACTGTGTACTAGAAAGTATGACAAATCTACTGCAGATTTCTGCATGACTTAAAATAGTGAGCAATCTTAATCAGCATAATTTCCCTACTTTAGTAACATTTTAATTAAAACATATTTTTGCTCTGGCTCAGTAAAATGGTAAAAAAAAAAAAAAAAAAAAAAAAAAAAAAAAAAAAAAAAAAAAAAAAAAAAAAGAGAAAATATAAAACAATACATTTCTTAGTTAAATTATATGCCTGAAGAAGGGGAAAAAATCAGGAAACAGGTCAAGATTCATATCAAATCAAAGACAAATTATAGCTACCTCAAAGCAAAAAGAGTTAACACACTCTTTTACTTTAAGCTGATGTCTGTTGAAATCTAGATCTTTTGATCTCCTCTCTAAAGCAACACAGTACAGGAATGAAGAAGTTAAAGGGTAAAAGTGAAAGTGTTGGCTGCCCCAGTTGGGTCCAACTCATGTCCAGCTCATGGAATTCTCCAGTCAAGAATTCCAGAATGGTTAGCCATTCTTTCTCCAGGGGATCTTCCTGTCCCAGGGAAAGAACCTGGGTCTCCTCAGGTGCAGGCAGATTCTCAACCATCTGAGCCACCAGAGAAAATAGAAGTTAATTTCTAGAAAGAGTAAATATCAATTCAGTTACATTTTGTGTGGTTGTGTTATTATTATCATTTTACCCTTCCCTTTATCCAGTTAATTTTATCTCAAGGTACAAGGCACTGCCAAAATTTGTTATTAATAAGACAGATAAATATAAGTGAAAGGTATGTTAGAGAAATGAAATTACCCATATGGGTTAACTACATCTATAGAAATATGCTGAAAATAAAACTATGTCATATTATTAAATCATAGTTTGCTCTTATCTAGTGAAGGATAAGGTAATACAAAACAGCAAACATTACGTTTTTAAACTACATTAAGAAAAACAAATCTGAGGACTGTAATAGCCAAACACCTTTCTTTAATTCACAATAACATATTGTAAGCTTTCAAGATATTTTAAATTTTGGTAATTTTCCATTTTTTAAGTGCAATTTTATTAGGATATAGATAACTTCATTGTTTCTATCTTTTAGTATATCTTGAAATGAGACAAAGTTTTAAAAAACAATAATTATTTATGGTGAATAAAATGACTAATAACTTTGTAGTAATTAGGAGAGACATTTACAAAACAGGGTTAACATCTATAAACAGGACCTACGGGGCCCTGATTGGTTTCAATATAAAAAATAAGGTCTGTATTTCTCATAAATATAATCTAAGGCTTTATTTGTCTTTAAACTTGCAAAGATCTTTAACATAGTATAGTATTTATATCCACTTCTGCAATTTTGACAAGTGTGTCCTGTAGGTCTTATCCAAGAAACTGTTTAATAAGTTAGTGATAAAACTTAGTTCCTTTAAAACTGAGTTCGCTGCTGAATTTATGATTAATTTCTCTGTCCAAAACTTTATTCCCTGCCTCATCCTACTCCTGTACTCATCAAAAATGAGAAGTACCAAAAAAAAAAAAAAAAAAAAAGATAAAAAAGGGAGGTTGAAACCAAGGAAAATGCTATGAGACTTTCCCAAGTAAAATCTTTGCTGTGTCCTCTGTTCTTGCTTATCAAAAAATATATTTTCATCTCATAGGTCTTGTCTGCATTCAAAAGAACATTCTCCAGCAGATAATTATTAGGACAATAGAGTCACAAGGCAACTAGTTGCTCCTGAAGGGATATAAATAACTATTTAATGAATATTTTCCAGCTGTTTGGTAGAAAGCAAGACCGCAACCACCCACCCACCCAGGTGGAGGATGGTGATTACATGCTGACCACAAGCATTAGACTCCAGACTGCACCCTCTCCCCAAATACTGTCTTTAAAATGTTTTGTGGACACAGTGAGAGAAGGAGAGGGTGTGATGAAGTGAGAAAGTAGCATTGACATATATACATTTTACCACATGTAAAAATGCTAGTGGGAAGCTGCTATATAACTCAGGTAATCCAGCCTGGTGCTCTGTAAAACGTAGAGGAGTGGAATATGAGGGGTGGGAGGAAGGCTCAAGAGAGAGCAAGGGTATATATATTTATATTTATACAGATAAACAGATAGATATAGATGTTTATGACTGATTCATGTTGTTGTACCATGGAAACTGGCACAATACTGTGAAGCAATTACCCTTCAATTAAAAAATAGATTAAAAAAAAAAAAAAAAAGCCTTGCCTGAAATCCATCCAAAAGACTTCAGGTCTTTTGAGCATGAGCTGCCCATTTTCCTTGCTTGGCACCCTGTAAATAAACCCTTACTTTGCTAGAAACACCCTCAGTCAGAGTTAGGCCTTCTGTGCTGTGGGCAAACAGTCCCTTTCTTGCTAACAGTGTTGCAAACAGATACACGCATTATCTATGCTTAAAGTCTGTATTTATTAAAAACACCAGCCAATGCAGGAGATGTAAGAGACGTGAGATCGATCCCCGGATCAGGAAGATCCCCTGAAGAAGGGCATGGCAACCCACTTCAGTATTCTTGCCTGGAGAATCCCATGGATGGAGGAACCTGGTGCTCCATCATCTATGGCGTTGCAAAGAGTCGGACACAACTGAAGCGACTTAGCAAGGTACAGGTTTAAGTTTTAGTTCTCAATCATGACATGCAATGTAATTTGAATAAAATTCCTTATTTCAGGTACAGGGCAGAGAGATATTTTTCATTGTGTACTTTCTATATGTCAGGAATTGTGGTAATGGAATAAACCTACTACTGTAAGATGAATCAATTCAGTTGCTTCGATTGATTGCAAGACGTCCCTTCAATAAAGGAAAAAACAAAAAACTGTATATTTGCTTTTTTTTTCTTCTATTTGCCATCTAAACTTTGGCCATTTCACTGACCATTAACTCTTCTGTTAGCACTTCAAATGAAACAAAATAAAATAAAGGAAAAGAAATAGCAAAGCCTTGACTACCATGGAAAACTAATACAAATTATTGACCAATACCAATATATTTTATCAATATGAACAATTTACCTAGAAATTTTGCAGCTTGGAAGTATATTTTTTCCTCAATACTAGAGACAATTTACTTTAAAATTGTATGCATAATTATATCAATCATGTACACTTTCCATTTAATTAGGTAATAATACAGTGTTATTGGACATTATTCAGTCTAGATACTGCTTACTTTCCACTTGGAAAGTACATAAATCTTTGCTACCAATAGAAATATCACCTTGGTAATAAGTTTATTTGCTCCTAATAACAATTTTTTTTTACCTGATTTATAATCATAGTTGCTTAAAGTCTTTTTTTTTTTTTTTTTTTTTTGAGCCAGGCAGTACAAGCAGATTGGCTATCAAAAGATGACAGAAAAAAAAAAATTTTTCTTTTGAAAATCTCAGGTGATAGAGCTTAAAAGAATGGGTAAGATAACATATATTTAAATATATTAATTTTGGCTATTTTATGCCATTCTTGCTATTTACATAAAATGATAATTTATGGACTTAGAAGGGAGGAGAGGGTGAGATGTATAGAAAAAGTAACATGGAAACTTACATTACCATATGTAAAATATATAGCCAATGGAAATTTGCTGTATGGCTCAGGAAACTCAAGCATGGGCTCTGTAACAACCTAGAGGGGTGGGATGTGGAGGGAGGTGGGAGTGAGGTTCAAAAGCCAAGGGATATATGTATACTTATGGCTGATGCATGTTGAGGTTTGACAGAAGACAACAAAATTCTGTAAAGCAATTATCCTTCAATTAAAAAAATATACACCAGAAAATATTTTAAAAAATATTTATTTTACTGTAAATTAAATCATGTGAGAAATTAAGAATGCAGGTAAACAGCTCTTTACAACTGCTTTGAGATTTTGAGAGACAGAAACTTTACTAATAAGCCATTTCAATTACAAAGTTTCCCCATTAGAGATGATATGGTTGAAACTTCTTTCTTTAAAAGTATCATAGCATGATTATTATTATGAGTGTTTTCTGTGTAGTAAGAAAAACATAGTATATTCAAAGACATGGTGGCTTCTCTAAGGTCATGCCACAAGTTACAGATGATATAATGTGGGTATAAAATATACCAGATGAGAAGGCAGTTAAATCTCTGAGGCGTGGTGTAGCTTAAATCTCTTCTTAGACAAAGAACCCTGTTGCAATTTCCAAATATGAGATTTTTATTGATTAAACACTATTCTGTGTTTTCTTTTCATAGTTTCTAAAATGACATGATGTTTCACTGAATGAAAGAGAAAAATAAAATACAGTAAGTAAGAAGACCTCCCATGAATATCTTAGAAGCCAAAAAAAAGAATTTGCAAACATACAATTATCAGCTTTTTAAAAACTGTTTATAACATATTTTTATATGTATAGAGGACTTTACTTTAGCAGCCTTCAATATGAAATGGACTATATGACATCAGTGGTTATATATGGATAAATATTTGTTAAGAAAATATTCAAGTGGACAATTATAGTTCAATTTATTCATCCAAATTCATCAATTGCCAACTGTTTGTTAGCTACTGAAGATGTGGTGGCAAACAAGATAGACCAAGTCATTGGCCTTACAAATTATGGTCACCAAACAACAAATAGCTAGATTTGCTAGTGAAATACCATTGGCTCTGGTAATAGAAGTAACAATTTTCCTATATCCAAGAGTACAGATTGGAAGCTTATTTCACATACTTGACATGAACATATAAAAGATCAATGATGGGTCAATATACACTTGATGTCCTTCACCCATTTTACCAATATTTCCAACCCTCTTTCCTTCCAGTAGCAATCAATCTGTTCTCTGTTTTTATGACTTTGTTTCTGCTTTTTTTGGTTGTTCATATTTTGTTTTTGTTTTTTAGATTCCACATATGAGTAATATCACATTTCTTTGATATTTTATCTTCTGGTTGACTTAGCATAAAGGACCTCAAGATCCACTGGTTTTGTCCAAATTACAAGATTTTATTCTTTTTTTAAAATGACTAATAATCCAATTGTGTGCCTTCAATCTTTCCCAGTATCAGGGTCTTTTCAAAAGAGTCAGCTCTATGCATCAGGTGGCCAAAGCACTGGCGTTTCAGCTTCAACATCAGTCCTTCCAATGAACACTTAGTACTGATCTCCTTTAGCATGGACTGGTTGGATCTCCTTGCAGTCCAAAGAACTCTCAAGAGTCTTCTCCAACACTGCAGCTCGAAAGCATCAATTTTTCAGCCCTCAGTTTTCTTTATAGTCCAACTCTCACATTCATACATGACTACTGGAAAAACCATAACCTTGACTAGACAGATCTTTACTGGCAAAGTAATGTTTCTGCTTTTTATTATGATGTGTAGGTTGGTCATAACTTTCCTTCCAAGGAGTAAGCATCTTTTAATTTCATGGCTGCAATTACCATTTGCAGTGATTTTGGAGCTCCCCCAAAAATAAACTCAGCCAGTTTCCACTGTTTCCCATCTATTTGCCACGAAGTGATGGGACCATATGCAATGATCTTAGTTTTCTGAATGTTGAGCTTTAAGCCAACTTTTTCACTCTCCTCTTTCACTTTCATCAAGAGGCTCTTTAGTTCTTCTTCACTTTTTTCCATAAGGGTGGTGTCATATGCATATCTGAGGTTACTGATATTTCTCCCGGCAATCTTGATCCTATTTTGTGCTTCATCCAGCCCAGCATTTTTCATGATGTACTCCGCATATAAGTTAAACAAGCAAGGTGCCAATATACAGTCTTGACATTCTCCTTTTCCTATTTGGAACCAGTCTGTTGTTCCATGTCTAGTTCTAGCTGTTGCTTTCCTGACCTGCTTAAAGATTTCTGAAGAGGCAGGTCAGGTGGTCCAGTATTCCCATCTCTTGAAGAATTTTCCACAGTTTGTTTTGATCTACACAGTCAAAGGCTTTGGCCTGGTCAATAAAGCAGAAACAGATGTTTTTCTGGTACTTTATTGCTTTTTCAATGATCCAGCGAATGTTGGTAATTTGATCTCTGGCTCCTCTACCTTTTCTAAAACCAGCTTGAATATCTGGAAGATCACGGTTGATGTATTGCTGAAGCATGGCTTGGAGAATTTTGAGCATTACTTTACTAGCATGTGAGATGAGTGCAATTGTGCAGTAGTTTGAACCTTCTTTGATATTGCCTTTTGTTGGGGCTGGAATGAAAACTGACCTTTTCCAGTCCTGTGGCCACTGCTGAGTTTTCCTAATTTGCTGGCATATTGAGTATAGCACTTCCACAGCATCATCTTTTAGGATTTGAAATAGCTCAACTAGAATTCCTTCACCTACACTAGCTTTGTTCGTAGTAATGCTTCCTAAGGCCCACTTGACTTCACATTCCAGGATGTCTGGCTCTAGGTGAGTGATCACACCATCGTGATTATCTAGGTCATTAAGATCTTTTTTTGTACAATTCTTCTGTGTATTCTTACCACCTCTTCTTAATATCTTTTGCTTCTATTAAGTCCATATCATTTCTGTCTTTTATTGAGCCCATCTTTGCATGAAATGATCCCTTGGTATCTCTAACTTTCTTGAAGAGATCTCTAGTCTTTTTCATTCTATTGTTTTCCTATTTCTTGGCACTGGTCACTGAGGAAGGCTTTCTTCTCTCTCCTTGCTATTCTTTGCAACTCTGCATTCATATGGGTATATCATTCGTTCCTCCTTTGCTTTTGGCTTCTCTTCTTTTCTCAGATATTTGTAAGGCCTCCTCAGACAGCCATTTTGCCTTTTTGCACTTCTTTTTCTTGGGGATGGTCTTGATCCTTTTCACCTGTACAATGTCAGGAACCTCTGTCCATAGTTCATCAGGCACTGTGTCTATCAGACCTAGTCCCTTAAATCTATTTCTCCCTTTCACTGTATAACATAAGGGATTTGATTTAGGTCATACCTGAATGGTCTAGTGGTTTTCCCTACTTTCTTTAATTTAAGTTTTAATTTGGCAGTAAGGAGTTCATGATCTGAGCCACAGTCAGCTCCCAGTGGTATTTTTGCACATATGGATTTGCAAACATCTTCTCCTACTCATTAGGTTGCCTTTTGATATGGTTTCCTGTTCTGCACAAAAGCTTTTATTTTCATGTATTCCCATTTGCTTGTTTTTGCTTTTCTTTCCCTTGTCATATATCCCATCCCACACAAAAAAAGCTCTAATAAATGTCAATATTTTCTACTAGGGATTTTATGGTTTCAGGTCTTACATTCAAATCTTTAATCTGTTTTAAGTAAATTTTTGTGTATGGGGTAGTAAGTGATCTAGTCATTCTTTCATATATGACTGACTACATGTGCATTTTTCCCAGCAGAATTTATTGAAGACAGTGTCTTATATTCATTGTATATTCTTGGCCTCTTTGGCATAAAGTAATTTTTTTATTTTGTTTTTTTAAATTAATTTTTTAATGTATGAGGATATTAGAAAGCTTTCAATTCTGTTCTATTATCTGTATATCTGTTGCTTTGCCACTAACATACTCTTAATTACCATAATTTTACAGTATGGTTTCACATCTGAAAATGTGATGCCTCCTGCTTTATTATTTTTTCTTGAAGCTGATATGGCTCTTTGGAATCATTTGTGATTCCATACAATTTTTAGAATTACTTGTTTTAGTTGTGTGAAAAACTCCATAGGAATTTTGATATGGACTACATTAAATCTATAGTTTGCTTTGGGTAGTATAGATAGTTTGGCAATATTAATTCTTCCCATCATGAGCATGAAATATCTTTCTCTTTATTTTTGTCTCCTTCAGTTTCTTTTATTAGCATCTTGTAGATTTCACTGTAAAGGCATTTTGCCTCCTTTGTTAAATTTATTCTTAGGTTTTTATCCATTGTGATGCAATTGTGAATAGAATTATTTTCTTGAATTTCCCTTTTGACTGTTATTACTGTACAGAAATTTCAGTGATTTCTGCAGATTAATTTTGTACCCCACAACTTTACTAGATAGATAAATTCATCTATTAGTTCTGACAGTTTTTTGGTAGAGTCCTTAAGGTCTTTTTTAATATAAAGTATATTCTGTAAATGTGTCAGTTTTACTTTTTTGTTTCTAATTGAGGACTTATTTTCTTAACTATGTGCTGTGGCTAGGACTCCTGAATACTTTGTGATGAACACAGATACTTAATCATAAAATCACACACCTGAAATGTATACAATTCTGTAAACCAATTTTACCTCAACTAAAAAAAAAAGCTCAAAAATGGTAATAAGTGTAGTATAAATGTTGAGAATACAAACCATACCTATTTTTCCTGGCCTATAATTTTAATAAGTATATTTAATAGATAGTTTGAGTTCTTATCTAACTCTCAGGGTTAAATTTGAAGGTATATTAAAATGAATAATCAGACTATTTTTGTGTTTATCACTTGCATGGCAGGGTTTCAAATTATACATTTTACGAAACACTTTTATATTTGACTCTCTAAGCAAATAATTCTACAAAACCATGTCTGAATAACTATAAATATAGAGGATGATTTAATATTTTAAACATGTGGACTCAAGGATCTTTAGCAGTTTTACTCTTATGAGATGCTGCTTCTTCAGAGAGCTCATTCTTATAGTTGTTCAGTCACTAAGTCGTGTTCACCTCTTTGCAACCCCATGGACTGAAGCATGCTAGACTTCCCTGTCCTTCACTATCTCCTTGAGCTTGCTCAAAATCATGGTCGTTGAGTTGGTGTTGCCATCCAGCCATCTCATCCTCTGTCATCCCCTTCTTCTCCTGCCCTCAATCTTTCCCAGCCTGTGTCTTTTCCAATGAGTTGACTTTTCACATCTAGTGGCCAAAGTGTTGGAGCTTCACCTTCCCATCAGTCCTTCCAATGAATATTCAGGGTAAATTTCATTTAGGATTGACTGACTAGATCTTGCTGTCCAAAGGGCTCTCAAGAGTTCTCCAGCACCATAATTCAAAAGCATTGATTCCTCTGTGCTTAGCCTTCTTTATAGTTCAACTCTCACATCCATAAGGGGTTTAAAATAAAATACAATTGACATGTTTGGAAATGTCAATATATTATTAAAAAGTATTGCATCAAGTATAGTCAGAATTTATATATGTATATACAAGTAGCTATATTATACATGCTATTTTAAAATTAATCACTCTATTTTATAGTACTAAGAAAATGGAAACCAACAGTGCCTCTCCTCTTTCTGCTATAAAGCATACTTTTCTTTATCCACTTTTCTTATTTCCTTGGTGTACAAGAGAAAACATCTAAAAGCTAATATCTCCTAACATCTTCTGGAAGCATTTCTCAATAAATTGGTCCATTTTCCCTCTTCTATATTCAAATATGCTAAAATATTTCCATGTTAAGAAATAAACCCATTTCTTCCTGTATTCTTCTCTAGCATCACATTTTTTCACTTACCTTCTTAACATTTTTTGTTTGTGTGTTTCCTTATAGTCTTTTCACCCCATAACCTATTATATTTTGGTTTTTACTTCCATCAGGTGTGTAAATACTATTTATGATAAAATTTTAAATTATCCTCTTTTTATCAAATACAATGCTCACTTAATGCCAACATGATTTCACTCTGTAAAGCCCTTTCTTCTTAAACTATTCCTTCCTTTCTGTATCTGCAAATCCTTTGCATTTTCTGGTCCTTTCCAAACTATCCCTAAATATGTATATATTTCTGCATTTTACCTTATAAAGGACTTCTAATCAGTTTAGACTTTCTCTCTGAAATATGTTATATTATTTTATTTATTATTTCATAATTTAAAAATCCCTAACATTTTATCTGTCTCCTTGTTTATTGATCTACATATTCAACCATCTACAAGGCTTATCTTCTTGTGTATGCTTTACATACTTTTAGTTTAACATTTGTAAAGCATATCTTATTTCTTTCTTTTTTAAACACATGCTTCATCCTGTATGTCTTATCTCAGTGATCTTGAATTGCACAAATCAGAAACCATTACATTATTACTGACTCCTTTATTTAACTACTGTAAGCAAGTCTGAGGAGTCTTGGGGTTAATTTACAAGCTGACAAACTGGTCTGTTAATGCTTCATGGATATTGGCCGATGATGTATGACTCTTGGATCAGAGACAAAATGCTTATTACTCAAGACAAAGCAGCCAAAACTTCGGGTGTTAAATCAGTTCTCCATGGCACTCTAAATTCCATAGGGACAATATATCTTGGTCTACCTGCATGCAGTGGATGTGTAAGCACAGAAGTAAACTGAGTTTTGTAGTGAATGATAAGTATGTTCTGTGTCCTGGGAAAATTTTATCTCATCCATACATGTTGCTTTCTGCCAACACAATCTTCAGGACCCAAAGTGAAATAACTCTCCTAACAACCATTATCCTCATGAAAAAATTACCAATTGCTATCAACCCCAAAACCTAAGCATCTTTTAAATTAATCCACTAGTCTCAGTATCTACTGTTACTAAGCTAGTACAGGAAATGTTGCCTCATTTCTTAATAGAAGTATAGAGAAACCTGTAATAAATTTGCTTGCTTATCAATATCCTGCCTTCTTCTCTACCATCCACCCTCCATCCCCAATGAATTTCAAAATAGAACCAGACTATCATTGTAAAAGTACTGTAAAAAAGAAAGTATATATATATATATATATATATATATATATATGCACATATATATATATATATATAAAATTACCCAGTCATGAGACTTATAATTTTATTATTTTCATTGGCTCAGAAAGAATTAACTGATATTAATGCCTTTCATCGTCAACCTCTATTTACATTTCTAGATAAATTCATTTCACTTCTACTTTATCATTTCCTTTTCCACTCAATAATAATTCTTGCACATTAACTGCCATTTCTTCCCACTGCCAACTGCTGTTCTAAGCTATTGCCTATTTCTCTAACAGCCAAGTTTTTGGGTATAGATTTTCATTTGCTTTATTTGTGCCACAGTTTCTACTTGGTAAATTTTTTAATTCACTATTCTTCAAGTTTCAACTTTGAGGTCATGTCCACTAGGGCATAATTATTAATCTGTAAAAAATCAGCACATGACACCTCTTCCCACCGTCCCTGTGCTCAAGGTTTTCCAATTTGGGTACAACACACAAGCAGTCTTTTCACTGGCCCACATCTTTATTTATTTATCTATTGATCCTTGCTACATGCCCAACAAATAACAATTATTAACATACTCCTTTTAAAATAAATATATGTGTAAAGAGTGAAGGAAATAATTTACAAAATATTTGTTACAGTTGAGTTTCCCTTATTCTCAAAGATTGATGCTCTAGAAAGGAATGGGCCAGGCCTTGATTTTGTCTTTGCAACAAGAAGCATAGTGCCTAACAGATGCAGTGGATCCTCATTATTTAAAAATTTTGCATTTATGAATTCACCTACTTGATAAAAGCTATTCATAAGTCAGAAGTCAATACTGTATTTTTGGGTCATTTGTGGACATGTGCATGTGAAGAGAATCAAAATATTTGAGTCCTGCAACTCACATGTTTTCAATATGCTGTGTCTTCCTCATTAAAATATCATACTGTAAATGTATCATTTTCATGGCCATTACTGCCACATGCTCACATTTTCATTTTTTTTCCATTTAAAACAGACCCCAAATGAATACCAACTAGAGTTATTAAGTGTATATAGCCAGTTATGCCCCTTGCCAGGAAGACGTGTTTTCATTCCTTTGGCTTGTATTATAGTGAATTCAATGTTATTAAATCAGCAATTCATACTAAACAAAGTGTCTTTAAACAGGAACCTGCATAAAGTAAGTTTATTTATTGGTGGGTCAGTTGAAAATGTCATGACCCACAGGAAACTAATTTTGTATTTTCCTTAAGGGCAATGAAACAGTATTTGCTAATTCAGTGTCTACAGTAACTTTATAGAACACCATTGTAGTAAATAATGAGGACAGACTCTAATTAGCTTCTCATAACTATTTTGCAAGTAATAGCTGAACGAAAAGAAGTAAGGGATGAATAAAGAAGATGCTGAAATAATGTCTCAATGTATAAGCTATACAACTTGTTCTGTATTTTCTTTATTAGGGTGAAGATCAAAACACATATTTGTGTAAATGATGGACAATGCTTATTTGTGCTATATAGCTATGCAGTATTCAAAATAATCTTATTAGGTTGAAGAAATTCATTGAAATTCAATGAGACAAAATTTAACAAGGAAGCTATGTTTCACAATTTAAAGTCTGCATATTAGTTATCCAAGAAAATAAAAATCTTAGTTGTTTTAATAAAAAAAATTACTTGAAAGTTTCATTTTACTTAATCATAAGAAATATATGAAGAAAACTTGTTGAAATGGTGTGTCAAAATTTAAAATCAAGAGACCAAAATCAAAGATGTAAATAACAATTGAACTTAGCTTTATTGACCATGAGCTAGGGCTTTAATTTTTAAAACAAGTACCAAATGGATATAGATTGAATTACTCAACCATGTTTTGCTTTTCTAACTGGATATATGTAATTTTTATCCTATTAACTTTAAAATCCTGACATCTATTATTGAATTTCCCATCCTGTATTTTACAGGACTAAACTCTACAAGAAACATGTCAACTGATCACAAATGACAAGTGAATCAACCCCCAAAACATATCTAGTTGTGCAAAGTGAAATTTTGGTTCCCTTGGAGCCAATATTACCTTATCTAGGTATATTTTAAGATGATGAATTGATTATTAGAGCATAATATAATAAGAATATTCTAAACTGTATATCCATAGCACAATATAATTTCAGAGGAATTTATATGCTATATTTTAAATAACCAATACGTTGTGAAAACTACACTGAATTGATTCAAGTAACGTTGGAAAATTTAGTTCATTGTGATGCTATTTGACTTGGAGATAAAAATTATAATGAAATACACTGCTGCTGCTGCTGCTGCGTCGCTTCAGTCGTGTCCGACTCTGTGCGACCCCATAGACGGCAGCCCACCAGGCTCCTCCGTCCCTGGGATTCTCCAGGCAAGAACACTGGAGTGGCTTGCCATTGCCTTCTCCACTGGTCCTAATAATCAAAATCTTTCAAGTTTATCTAAATTTTCACAGATCTATGGAACAAGCCTTTGATATTAGATTTTATTACACTGTTAATACCATTCATGTTTTGCTTCAAAGTTAACACAACCCTGAAAATATTCCACTTGCCCTCCCACTTCCAGGCCTCCTGTTGGGTTATTTTAAACTTCTAAGTCTCTTTAACAAAGTTAAAAGTTTAAAGCTGTGTAACTCTCTCTGAGGTCATGCTGAGAGTACAGAAAGTAGACATCACTTACTTCAAAACTGAACCTCTTGAGAAGCATGCCTAAGATTCTTTAAAAGAAACTTCAGCTTCTCTACCCCTGGACTAACCATCATATTTGATTTCAGAGAAGTCCAGCCATTTCAAAAAAAGATGGGACTTTTTTGGAGAACATTTGGCATGCTCTTTAAACCTCTAGATAATTTATCATTTTGAGCTATAGATTATTTCTACCTTGAGAAAGACGAAGTAACTCTTAAAGTGATATTGTTCTTCCTTTAAGGTACATGAATCTTGAGGGAATGATACCAACTATCTAGCATATATAATGTTCATAACAGGATGATAAGTATTGTTGATTTCCTAATCTTTTTAAAATCAGTATTTAATGGTTATGATGGCTACATTATCTTTTGATTCTCTTTAATGTAGTTTAAGTCAATAATAGCGCTTCTCTGGTAGTTCAGATGGTAAAGAATTCCCCTGAAATGCAAGAGACCCAGGTTTGATCCCTGGGTTGGGAAGATCCCCTGGAGAAGGGAATAGCTTCCCATTCTAGTATTCTTGCCTGGAGAATCCCATGGACAGAGGAGCCTGGTAGACTACAGTCCCTGGGTCACAAATGGTCAGACATGACTGAAACTAAGTCCCAGATAAATGAATGCCGCATGGAATAACTGAAATATGACATTAGCAGCCATAAATTATAAAGTATCAAAAATATAATTTATCTCAATATTAGTGGTTAATTTAGAAATTCTTAACAGAGACTGAACTTCTTATTAAATTATGACAATTTCATTGAATGTTATTCTAGAAAGTTATTTATTAAAACATATATTTTGATATTATTTTGAGAATTTATCCAAAGGTATGTTTTCTAATGTGTATTATCCATCAATATAATATAACTATACTTGTTGTATGTATAACTATATTGATGATTTAGAAATTTTAGAAAGAAAAATGTTTGTTAGTGTTAAAAGACTTTTATATATAATAACGTGGAAGTGATTTAATGATTTCTTTCAAAACTATTGAAAGTAGTTGAATAATTTTGCACAAAAATATGGCTGGAATTCTTTGAAGAGTATATTAACATAGATCATTCTAGAATAAATTAAGAAAAAATATATCATTTTAAAATTTTAAAATTCTGCTAATATGAATTGTTGATCCAAAGTTAGAGAACATACAAAATCAATGATATTCCCAAATAGTGGTATATTCATTATAACAAGCAGACTCTGGGATTACTATGAATAAACTCTTATATTTACATCTAATATCAATATCTTTATTCTCCAATTACTTTTAATCAAAATATAGCTAAAATACTTGATTATTAAAACTGTGCTTATTGATATACATCATCATTTTGGCTTAGATTTTTAAATTATGGAAAATAAATACAATCTAAAGATCTTTTATGATGTGAAAAATATATAGAAAAATATGTAGCTATGTATATTTATCAAGATAATCTTTAGTAATTAAGTGCAATGAGGGTTTAGGCAGGTTTACCTAAAAATCATACAGTTGAAACATTAAAACAGGGTCACCAAAGAATAAACAGATAAAAGATTAAATCATATATTTTCAATCTTAATTCAAATATATTTAGGAAATCAATATATCACAAAAGATAATTCATAAAAACAATGTGAATAATATAAATCATTTAGCAAATGGATCTAAGCTCATTCACTTTATTAGAGCTGACTCAAATGTGTTCCTTTATAGCTATGCAATATTCCATTGTGTATATGTACCACAACTTCCTTTTCCATTCATCTGCCAATGGACATCTAAGTGTTTTTATGTTCTAACTATTGTAAATAGTGCTGCAATAAACATTGGTATGCATGTTTATTTTTCAGTTCTGGCTTCCTCAGGATATATGACCATCAGTGGGATTGCTGGGTTGGATGGTAATTTTCTTTCTAGCTTTTTAAGGAATCTCCATAGTGGTTGTATCCATTTACATGCCCAGGAACAGTGTAAGAAAGTTCCCTTTTCTTCACACACTCTCCAATATTTATTATTTATGGACATTTTTTGATGGCCATTCTGACTGGTGTGAGATTATACTTCATTGTGGTTTTGATTTGCTTTTCTCTAATAACGAGGGATTTTGAGCATCTTTTCATGTGTTTATTAAGCATATGCTTGTCTTCTTAGGAGAAATGTCCATTTAGGTCTTCTGACCACTTTTTGATTAGGTCGTTCATTTGCTGGTATTGAGCTGCATGAGTTGCTTGTATATTTTGGAGATTAATTATTTTGTCAGTTTTTTTCATTTGCTATTCTTTTCTCCCATTCTAAGGGCTATCTTTTCACCTTGCTTGTAGTTTCCTTCATTGTTCAAAAGCTTTTAAATCTAATTAAGTCTCATTTGTTTATTTTTGCTTTTATTTCAATTATTCTGGGAGGTGGATCATTGAGGATCTTGCTGTGATTTATGTCAGAGTGTGTTATGCCTATGTTTTCCTCTAAAAGTTTTATGGTTTCTGGTCTTAAATTTAGGTCTTTAATTCAATATAAGTTTATTTTTCTTCATGGTGTTAGAAAATGTTTTAATTTCATTCTTTTACACTTGGTTGACCAGTTTTCCCAGCACTATTTGATGAAGAGACTGTCTTTTCTCCAGTGTATATTTTTACCTCAATTATCAAAGATAAGATGTGCATAGGTGCATGGATTATCTCTGGGTTTTCTATTTTGTTCCTTTGATCTATATTTCTGTATTTATACATTTCTCCTCAGAATGAGCACAACTGAGCAAGTGAGATTGAATCAGTGGCCACTGATTCAGGTCATGCCAGGGCAGAGACTAGACAATGAAGAGAGACTTGCAAGCAGAGTTTGCCAATGTGAGCAAAGAAAAGAAGCGGTAACTGTCCCAGAAGTGGCAGATGCAACAGATTAAAGTCCTGCAGTTACACTGAGACTGTATACTTTAAAGACAACTGTAGACTTTGAGAACAAATACAAGCTGGAAGGAGGGAATAACTGAGACAAAACTGACTCCACACCGCCCACCCACAAGTCTAGAGACCTTCCTAGATATATTGGAGGACCTTCTGAATAGGCAACTCAACTGGAGCAGGAAAATTGAAGAATCACACGAACATTCATCTCACTATCACTGTATATATACTCCACAAAATAAAGTATTACTTGGCCATGAAAAAGAATGCAATAATGCAATCTGTAGCAACGTGGATGGACCTAGAGATTGTCATACTATGTGGCGTATGTCAGAGAGAAAGAAAAATATATAATATCACCCATATATGAAATTTAATTTAAAGAAATGCAAAAAAATGAACTTATTTATAAAACAAACAGACATTGAAAAATAAAAAAAGTACAAACAGTTATTGAAAATAAATGTATGGCTACCAAAGTGGAAACAAGGCAAGAAGGATAAATGAGAGCTTGTGAGGAACACATACATACTACTACATATAAGACACATAACCAACAAGGACTTTCTGCATATTGTACACTGCTTATGGAAATGTAAATTGGCACATGGAACACAATATTCTGGGGTAACCTTTTCTTTCCATATGTATATGTGTAACTGAATCACTTTGCTGTATACCTGAATCTACCATAAGATTGTAAATCAACTATTCTCCTATAAATTAAATCACAAATAAAATATTTTATTAGATAATTTTCAGTCATACAGAACTATAATTTGACACCTGCATATATTACAAAGTGATCACCATCATGAGTCTAATTGCTATCCATCGGCATACAATTGACTCCCTTAATCTTTCACCTATCCCATAATCCCCTTCCCATCTGGTAATTACCAATCTATTCTCTGTATCTATTAGTTTATTCTTGTTATATTTTGTTCATTTTTTTTGTTGTTCTTTTAGATTTCACATATTAGAGAAATCTCTGTCTGATTTATTTCACTTAGTATAATGATTTCAATGTCCTTCCATATGTTGCAAACAACAGGATTTCATTATGTTTTATGACTGAATTCAGTTCAGTTGCTCAATCTTACCCGACTCTTTGTGACCCCATGGACTGCAGCACACCAGGCCTCCCTATCCATCACCAACTCCAGAAGTGCACCCAAACCCATGTCCATTGAGACAGGGATGCCATCCAACTATCTCATCCTCTGTCATCCCCTTCTCTTGCCCTCAATCTTTCCCAGCATCAGGGTCTTTTCAAATGAGTCAGCTCTCGCATCAGGTGGGCAAAGTATTGGAGTTTCAACTTCAGTATCAGTTCTTCCAATGAACACCCAGGACTGATCTCCTTTAAGATGGACTGGTTGGATCTCCTTGCAGACCAAGGGACTCTCTTGAGTCTTCTCCAACACCACAGTTCAAAAGCATCAATTCTTTGGCGCTCAGCTTTCTTCATAGTCCAACTCTCACATCCATACATGACTACTGGAAAACTTGAATAGATGGACCTTTGTTGACAAAGTAATGTCTCTGCTTTTTAATATGCTGTCTAAATTGGTCACAATTTTCCTTCCAAGGAGTAAGTGTCTTTTAATTTCATGGCTGCAATCACCATCTGCAGTGATTTTGGAGCCCCCCAAAATAAAGTCAGCCACAGTTTCCACTGTTTCCCCATCTATTTGCATTGAAGTGATGGGACCAGATGCCATAATCTTAGTTTTCTGAATGTTGAGCTTAAAGCCAACTTTTTCACTCTCCTCTTTCACTTTCATCAAAAGGATCTTTAGTTCTTCACTTTTTGCCATAAGGGTGGGGTCATCTGCATATCTGAGGTTATTGATATTTCTCCCAGCAATCTTGATTCCAGCTTGTGCTTCCTCCAGTCCAGCATTTCTCATGATGTACTCTGCATATAAGTTAAGTAAGCAGGGTGACAATATACAGCCTTGATATACTGCTTTTTCTAATTGAAACCATTCTGTTGTTCCATGTCCAGTTCTAACTGTTGCTTCCTGACCTGCAAACAGGTTTTTCAAAAGGCAAGTTAGGTGGTCTGGTATTCCCATCTCTTTCAAAATTGTCCACAGTTTATTGTAATCCACATAGTCAAAGGCTTTGGCATAGTCAATAAAGCAGAAATATATAGTTCTCTGGAACTCTTACTTTTTCGATTATCCAGCGGATGTTGGACATTTGATCTCTTTTTCCTGTGCCTTTTCTAAAATCAGCTTGAGCATCTGGAAGTTCACATTTCACATATTGCTGAAGCCTGGCCTGGAGAATTTTGAACATTACTTTCCTAGCGTGTGAGATGAGTGCATTTCTGCGGTAGTTTGAGCATTCTTGGCATTGCTTTTCTTTGGGATTGAAATGAAAACTGACCTCTTCAAGTCCTGTGGCCACAGTTCAGTTTTCCAAATATGCTGATATATTGAGTGCAGCACTTTCACAGCATCATCTTTCAGGATTTGAAATAGCTCAACTGGAATTGCATCACCTCCACTAGCTTTGTTCATAGTGATGCTTCCTAAGGTATTCCACTATTTAAAAGTATCACATTTTCTTTATGCATTATGCCAATAATGGGTATTTAGTTGTCCATATTTTGGATATCATATATAATGTTGTAGTGAACATAAGGATTCTTTCAAATTAGCTTCTTTGTGTTCTTTGGATAAATACCCAGAAGTGGAATAGCTGAGTCATATGATACTTATAGTATTTCTAAAGTGTTTACTTCTAGTATTTCTGCAGATTTCTACAAAATCTTCATACTGTTTTCCATAATTGCTGCACCAATCTACATTACCAGCAAAAATGTATGAGAGTTCTCTTTTCTTCACATCCTTTCCAACATTTGTTACTTTTTGTGTTTTCTATAATAGTCATTCTAACAGATATGAGGTGATACTAATTGTGATTTTGATTTTCATTTCTTTAATGATTAGTAATGTTAAATATACTTTCATGGCATCTGTATGTTTTTATTCAGCAAAATTTCTTTTCAGATTTTCTGCCCATTTTTAAAAATATCCTTTTTTTAAAATTAATTTTTAAAACCTTTAAACTCATAATGTAATCTTTTATTTATAGTAAGACATTTTTAAAAAGCTGAGATGAGTAACTTTTATTTTTCATAACATCCCATATTCAAGTCACACTTTGATATTGCACACAATTTGTAGTTCAAATAATTATTTAATTAAGTTCAAAATGGCAAATACTTTATGCAGTTATCAATGAATTCATGTGTGCCTGCTACATCACTTCAGTCATGTCAAACTCTGCAACCCTATGGACTGTGGCTAGCCAGGCTCTTCTGTTCATGGATTCTAAAGACAAGAATACTGTAGTGGGTTGCCATGCCCTCCTCCAAGGGATCTTTCTGACCCGGGGATCAAACCACCGTGTTTCCTGCATTGGTAGATAGATTATTTACCACTAGCGCCACCTGGGAAGCCTCATCAAAGAATAGTGGTGGTTTAGTCCCTAAGTTGTGTCTGACACTTGCGACCCTATGGACTGTAACCTGCCAGGCTTCTCTGTCCATGGGATTCTTCAGGCAAGAATATGGAGCGGAGTTGCCATTTCCTTTTCCAGGGTATCTTCCTAACCCAGGGATCAAACCCAGGTCTTCTGCATTGCAAGGCAGATTCTTTACCAACTGAACCACAAGGGAAGCCCATCAAAGAATGATATTGAAGTTAAATTCTTGATTGCACATATGAGAATTTGGTTTATATCATTTCAAATGTAAATGAAGAAATGAAAAGCATATCAAAGAATATTTAGTGCAGTTCCTGTTAAGTAAGAGAAAACCGAAAGTCAGTGGAGGTGAAGCAATTTATCCAATAAGACACAGCTAAGAAGTGACACAAATGGAAGTGAAATGTAAATTTCTAAACTCTCAGCTTAATACTCCATCCTCTTTTATGAAGTAGCACAATAGTTTCAAGTGTTTGCAGTGCAATGTATTTTTTATGTCTAGTTAAAATAGCTCAAATTATTTTCAGCATAAATTTCTTCTGAAAAAAATGTTTGCAAAATCTTTTGATTTAAACTTACAGATAAATGGAGTTTGCAACAAAAAGCAATTCTGACTTTGGTGTAGTATTGCTATTATGAAAGCAGAACCTATATAGAATCATAGGTGAATATGATTACATATAATTTTATTTAGGAAGAAACTGAAAGAAATATAAACAAGAAAGATTCTGCATACTATACACTTTTTCTGCTTAACCACATTGCTTAATTAAATAAATGTGTGTTTTAACCAATAATGTATTTTGAGATGCAAATATCATTCAGTTTTAATTATTAGCCTAGATAAACAACAAGACAGTTATAATTTCCCTTGCACCCTAGAAATGATTTTATAGAGTCTTTGTAATTTTATTCAAATTCTAGATTTTAATGTTATTACATAAATTATTACCTAAAATATTAGAATAGCTTAAAATTCTCATATTGAAATATAATTTTTTATGTGCACCATTTTGAGGTCCTGATGTAAAATTTACCAACAGAGTATAAACTAGCTTTTTAATTTCTCTAATTTAAGATCCAGTATAAAATAACATTGAAAAATGTGTTTTAAAAATATTTGTTTTTGAAAAAAAGTTTCTTAATCTATTAAAGTATTCAATTAGAGGTATATTCAGTAAAGGTATAATAAACTTTTCTTCATTTTGTTTTAAAGCTAATTCCTTGACGGTGAGAGGTATAAAAGCTCATATTATTTGTGTTCATTGATAATACACAAATATACAAAAATACATTTTGGTATTTTAAACTTTCCCCTTTTATCTATTTATTGAGACAAAATAAGACACTATTGTAAGCAACTGTAATTAATTTACTATGATAATGTAGAAGTAGTTAGGGTGAGAAGAAAATAATGGCAGTACACAGAAAAAGGAGGTTTGAATTTGACCTGTCACTAATCTAAAAATTTTATAAAATTTAATCTTGATAAATAAAAATAAACAAAAATTCCAAAATTCATATTGTTATTCACAAAATGAATTCAATTGAATTTATGCAGAAAACTGAAAATGACCTTGGAACAATTGAAACTCTTCTTTAAATATATCTAGGCAGAAAAAAGGGTCACTTAACCACTGAGAATATGTTGCAATAGAGACAGTGGTGGAATATGAGCTATAATCACTACCCCACCACCATCACACTAGTTTCTATTAACAGAGCTATACATTTACAAACCATTTCTCCACCAGCTTCCAAGTGATTCCTATGCTCAGCTTTGTCATAGCCATATATTCACACTATCAATTGAATTAGCATGAAAAAGTAAAAACCTAAAACAAAATAGCACATTCTTTTAATATAATTGAAAAGACTACCATTAAAATTCATACCATGTACATGATGTTTCATTTACTTGAATTTTTTCAGAGTGCACTAAAACACTTGGAAGTCACAAGGGCCCTTATTGTGATATGCCTCTGAGAAAATATTGTATTTCAGCTCTAACTTCCTTCAGGAATAGAACTTCAACTTTGTGGATGAAGTTTGAAGTAGACAAAAGGTAAAAAGGGTTTTTTTTCCCTTAGAAAAGGAACAGAAAAGACACATGAATGAGGTATAAGATAATACAATACTCAGTTGTTTTCTTTTGAATACACAGTTACACCTTTAAGTTTTAACATCTTCACCTATAAAATGATGAAGTGGGATAAGTGATATCTAATGACCTTCCAAGAAACAAATTCAGTGGTGTTCCCAGTCTTCTCTTATAGCTGCATAATGTAATGGTGTTTATTTATTCCCACAATACAGAGAGAAAATCTTTCTGAACTGACGCTAGCCAGAAGGTATGTACAGCTGATGTGTTATCACACTCATTATAAATGCATTATGAGTCACATAAATGAAGATTCCAGAGACTCCTGCTTTCTTAAGATGGAAAGAATGGATTCTTATTTTATTTTGCTTTTAAGAGAAAACCTCAATCAACATTTGATTACAATGAATGTTATTCTTATCTGAGAATTTTTTTTTAAATTACTGTTTAATAGAGGGATTCTTACCTTAAAGTAATTCTTCAGAGATTTCCCTGGTGACCCAGTGGTAGACAACCTGCCTTGCAATTCAGGGGTTGCTGTTTCAATCCCTAGCTGGGTAACTAAGATCCCACATGTCATGGAGCAGCTAAACCCACACACTGCAACTGCTGAAACCTGTACACTCTGGAGCCTATGACACAACTAGAGTGCCCACGTGCCACAAATACTGAAGCATGTGTCACATATGCCACACAGATAAGAGCCTGTGTGCCTCACTGGAAAGATCCAGCATGGTGTAACGCAAATCCTGTGTGCCACAACTGACTCGACCACGTCAAATAAATAAATAAATAAATTAATTAATTAATTTAAACACGATTCTTCAATTTCTTTGTTTATTTTAGCATTTATAAGCTATTTAAGGAACTCTTTATTTCACTGAATAATTAAATAACAGGTTACCCTGACTTCATACGCGCTGCCAGAGAATAAAGAACACGTTTCCTATCATATATCTACCCATTTCCTCTGCGGATGATAGTGGAACTTTCCATTCTATTACCAAGACCTACCCTGCTACAAAGTTCTGTGCATAGATTACACCTGAACATTCATATCCTCATATTATTAGGATATTATTTTATAAAGAGTGGGTGTGGTGTCTTAAGTCATCCTGACTCCTGTATATATAGTTCTTCTTTAGAGAAAACCTTAGTGCTTACTGGCTTTACTCTCAAGTGGCGTGCCTAAAAAGATATATGTTTCTGTGATTAAGCTTATACAAAGAACCAGTGACTTTTTTTTTTTTTTACTTTATCTAATTGTTCAAAGCTCAGTATAAAAACACTGCTTTTTCTAAAAATTTTATTTTTCTCAAATCTCTTTTTTTTTCAAGTTTCTACTTATTGAATTATTATTATTTTTTTTTTGTCTTTGGCATGTTAATATATTTTTCTCGCTTTTTTACCTTGCAATTGAATTCTAAGGAAGGAGGTTTAAGGAAACTTCAACTAATTAGAAACAAAGCATCATGCTAGAAAAGCACACCTTCATAAATGGCTGATATCCCTTAATATAAGATCCAAAATACAAAACATTAACCAAATAACTATAACAGCATGCCTTTTAAAGTATCTTTTTAAATAAAGGCTATAGGACCATATTATCACGATCAGTTCTAACTTGCATTGAATTCTTTCTTCTTGTCTAAGATGGTAAACCATGACCCCATCACTTCAATTCTGATTTTTTTTAAAAAATCACATTTTTGTATTTATTAGTTTTTAGGAAATTTACCCTTCTTCACAATAGAATCGTACTGCTTCAGACATAGAAATATATACTCTTCTGCAAGCCACCAGACAATCAATAGAAAGCTCCACTGAGTGTTTCACTGGCCATTTGCCAATCTCTTAGATGAAAAAAATATGTTACTGATGAGCAGTGTGATATCAGTTTCCTCTCTTGAAGAATATGAGAAGCTCTCCCCCAATCAACATTGATAAAAGACTCAGACATCTTTCAATCTAACTTTATAATATACTGTCTCCTGGGGCATGAAGCGACTTTATCATACATACATTTGAGAACAGAAAATTAATGGCAAAAAAAAAAAAAAAATCAAACATAAATACACTGAGTGCTGAAATGAATAGAACTTAAAAGCAAAATAACTAAAGAATTTTTCATAGCAGACCACTCCCAGATAGAGACATGGGTAATGAAGGCTAGAAAATTTAAATATTGACCAGAAATCATATAATTTTCAGTTTGCTCAAAGTGCTAAACAATGTACAAATAGAGTAATTTTTGTTTTCAAAAAATCCTGCCAGAGCACATGTTGACAAATGGAGCAAACCAAGCAAGAATATATTTTGCCTTCTAACCAATCATTGTCTATGGTCTGGGAAGTGAGATGGACACATTTGTGACAATACTCAAAACATAGCATGCCATCTTGCCACTTACACTTGAATTTTTAAAAATCCTAAACCTAGAAAGTGAAAATAAATGTCCCATGTAGTCTAATAAATCAATATAGTTGACCTGCTCCATCCTGACCATTCAATGATCAATTGAGCATTCATATTCATTTTCCTTCATAAAAAACTTGAATTTTTTTAAGCTTATTAGTGTATAGGGTATACATTTTCTATATTCTGAAATCAGTCATAACTTGTTATTAAAAGTAACCTTCTACAAAGTACTTTTTTCTTAAGATGTGGCATGCTGCATAATCTTCTAGGAGTTTATATTAAAAAAAAAAAAACAGAAAGGGAAGGAAAAGGTAAGGAAGGCAAAGAAGGAAGGAAAGAAAGAAGGAAAAGAGTTTTTGAGGCATTTAGAAAGTAGGTTTTACTCACAATTTTTCAGATAGCTAAACACAATCATTTATTTTGTTACTTGCAACTCATTTTGTTCTGTGGCATACCACAGGATGCCAAATACAATGTGATCTATTTTGACTTGTATAGTTCACAGGTAATCTGGAGTCTCCAGAAAAATTCACACTAAATAAGATAGGCTGAAACCCCATTAATATGCTGGCCATTTGGTGGCAAAAGGCTCAATATGGTAGCCAAAGAATTCCCTACAATCTCAGATTCTCAGAGAGATTAAATTCATCACTACTACCTTTTCTCAGGTACTGCATTTCAGACTTCTTTGTTGACTATGAGGGGTACTCTACTTCTTCTAAGTGATTCTGGCCCACAGTAACACATATAATTGGTCATCTGAATTAAATTTGCCTATTCCCATCCATTTTAGTTCAGTGATTCCTAAAACTGTTCCATACAGCATCGTACATTATTTTCACCACCAGACACATCCACAACTAGGTGTCATTTCCACTTTGGATGAACTTATTCATTCTTTCTAGAGCTATTTCTCAGTTCTTCTCAAATAGCATCAATTCAGTTCAGTTCAGTCACTCAGTCGTGTCCAACTCTTTGTGACCCCATGGCCTGCAGCACACCAGGCTTCCTTGTCCATCACTAACTCCCAGAACTTGCTTAATCTCATGTCTATTGAGTTGGTGATGCCATCAAACCTTCTCAACCTCTGCCATCCCTTTATCCTCCTGCCTTCATTCTTTCTCAGCATCAGACAATCCAATGAATTGTCTCTTCACATCATTGTGACCAAAGTATCTTCACATCAGGTGGCCAAAGTATTGGAGTTTCAGCTTCAGTCTCAGTCTTACCAATCTCCAAGAGCATATTGGACACCTACTGACCTAAGCGCTTCATCTTTCAGTGTCATATTTTTTTGCCTTCGTATATGATTCATGGGGTTCTCAATGCAAGAATGCTTAAGTGGTTTGCCATTCCCTTTTTCAATGGAGCATGTTTTGTCAAAACTCTCCATCATGACCTGCCCATCTAGGGTGGCCCTCCACAGCATGGTTCATAGCTTCATTGAGTTACACAGGGCTCCAAAATTACTGCAGTGACTGCAGCTAAAAATTAAAAGACATTCGCTCCTTGGAAGAAAAGCTAAGACAAACCTAGACAGAATATTAAAAAGCAGAGACATCATTTTGCTGATAAAGATCCATCTAGTCAAAGCTATGGTTTTTCCAGTTGTCATTATGGATGTCAGTTGGACCATAAAGAAAGCTGAACTCTGAAGAATTGATACTTTCCAACTGTGATGCTGAGGAAGATTCTTAAGAGTCCCTTGGACAACAAGGAGCTCAAACCAGTCCATCCTAAAGGAAAACAATCCTGAATATTCATTGGAAGGATTGGTGCTGAGGCTGAAAGTCCAACATTTTGGCCACCTGATACTAACAGCCAACTCATTGGAAAATACCCTGATGCTGGGAAAGATTGAGGGCAGGAGGAGAAGAGGGCAACAGAGGACAAGATGGTTGGATGGCATCAGTGACTTGTTGGACGTGTTTGAGCAAGCTCCAGGAGATGGTGAAAGACAGGAAGCCTGGCATGCTGTGCAGTCCATGGGGATGCAAAGAGTTGGACATGACTGAACAACAACACTACTTGTTCCCAGATGTGTTTTCATTGAAATCGTTCAGCTTAATCATCTCAACATTTAATGTGTTTTGCTAGTTATAAACTATATAGACATTCATAAAACTAAATCCCTTTGAGAGTTAGTAGACACATAAAAACTTACCTGGTTACCTTTAGATGAGAGTAATTAAGCTCATAATAAAAGAAAGAGTATTAAAAATCTCTATTGTGAAGATGTCTCTTTAATATAACAATATCAGGGCTGGCTGCTTATCTCAACACTACTCCCAAACATAATCTTTTGTAGACCGTTCAGTACATGCTTTGCTGAGGGCTACTTCTCAACCTCTTATGTTATTCCCAGGAGATCATTCTTATTTTCTTCTTCCTCTCTTCTAATATAGTAGTTTAGCCTTAAGGTTCTCAAAATGCTGGGTCCATTTTCTCTTTAATATACAAAGTTATCAAGTTTCTTAGCATGACAGGAAAATCCCATCTAACAAATTTATCCTTCTAAACAGGTACTTCTAATATTACTTTCTGCATTTCCCCTCAGGTACTTTTAACATAGCTTTTACCAAGAGAAATAGAAATAAGAGATTAACAAAATTATATGAACATATTTGTTAAACTTTCTAGTGATAAAGCTATATTTATATAAAACCTCCAAATTTTCATCAGCAGTTTTATCCTAATGGTTTTTATTCAGGAAAGGGGACATTTAATGATGTCTGGAGTCATTTTTGTTTGCCACAACTGAGGTGGGAGGTGATAGTGGCCTTTCTGGTTTGATGGCAGAAATGTCGCTAAATGCCTGGAAATGCACAGGGCCATTCTCTATGATGATAAAGAGCTATCTGGATCAAAATGACATTAATATTAATGTTGAGACACTCTGTGCATTGTACTGATGGTCAACATTGAATGGGTGACCTATACTTTAAAGAAATTATCACACAGTAAAAGTTTGATTTAAAAGCATGATAAAATTCTGATGTGAAAAATGATAGTATTCCATTCAATATTAATTGAAAAATTTCAATTTTTCTGCCAGTCCTTCAACAACTCACACTCCCCCTGGAATTTTCCCCTCATCATCCATCAAGTCTCCCCTCTCATACCTCATACTCTATTCCATCTGTAGAAACTGAAGCTCCTCAATTTCATGCATGCTAGTAACAAGGTCCTTAACTACTAGTTTTCTCTGACTAGAACAGGCTTTTCCCTATTCTCCATAATATTAAAATACAAGTTATTATTAAAAACCTCAAATAACTTTATCTCCTCCAGGAAACTTTTCTAAACTCTCTCTTCTCTGGGGAGGATACTTGTTATCCTCTCCTCTCTGTTCTCATCAGTATTTTTAATAGCTCAATCACAACACACATTATGAAGCATTTGGTAACTCTTTATACTCCTGTCCTTCTAGACTGTGCATTTATTTATTTGCTATTTAATGATTATATATATGTTTAAATGTACTTTTATTAAATTCTTTTTGACTACACTCTGTTGGATAACAGAAATGAAATCATGGCAAGCACTTTAAAGGGCTGATAAGCATGATGACATAGCTGGCCTTTACATATGTCCATGGTGTGCTCTGTCCCTTACATGCATGTCTTTATTCATTTATTTAAGAAACCCTCTGAGAAAATTACTATTGTTACCTCCATTAAACATGTGAGAAAATTGAGGCATTGGTAAGTCACACATTTAGCAAAGCCAGAATTTTCAATCACATTTTTAGTCTCCATTCCATAGTCTGAAATATTGGGTTGTGATACTTATTTTTGGTTTTTTGCCTGTTTTTATCTTTTATCTTTTATTATTTTTTTAATTTAAATTATTTATTTATTTTACTTTACAGCATTGTATTGGTTTTGCCATACATTGACTTGAATCCGCCATGGGTGTACATGTGTTCCCCATCCTGAACCCCCCTCCCACCTCCCTCCCCATCCCATCCCTCTGGATCATCCCAGTGCACCAGCCCCGAGCATCCCGTATCATGCATCGAACCTGGACTGGCAACTGGCAATTCATTTCACATGTGATAATTTACATGTTTCAATGTTATTCTCCCATACCATCCCACACTTGCCCTCTCCCACGGAGTCCAAAAGACTGTTCAATACATCTGTGTCTCTCTTGCTGTCTTGCATACAGGGTTATTGTTACCATCTTTCTAAATTCCATATATATGCATTAGTATACAGGTGATACTTATTTTAATAAAGATAAGGCAAAAAGGTACCACATGAATGCTGAAAGAAAAATGCCAGCCAGCTTTCCTGATGTATCATCAGTAACTTTGAAGAATTGGAAACACATACTAACTTTGGGCCTTAAAGTAGTAGGAACATTGGGGAGAAAGCGTCACATTTTATTATTCTTAATATTGCTATTACCTTCAGAATGCAGGTATATGTGATGGTCTTGTAATTGAAAGTGGGGACAAGCTGTTCATCACTGAAAAATTAATAAAGAGGCAAGGTTGATTGTAAGTGGCTTTATTTTGGATACTGGCCATTAGGGTGGAGGGGTAGGCATCTATCCAAAAGCTGAGTCCCCTCACTGATAGTCACTGGGCAAGAGATTTTAGAGATGGAGGGAGGGGGCTCCCTGCACAGTTAGCTCTGACAGTCATCTTGAAATTGGTTGTGCAGTGGTCTGCTCAGTGTCATGCTAATTGTTTTAAGTAACACTAGTCTTTAGTTCCAGGGTCCATTTTTTCCCGTTTGCTTGAGGCCAATTCTCTGAATTGTGGCAGTTTGTGCCTAGGAAATCCCATGAAGAGAGGCGCCTGAATGGCTACAGTCCATGAGGTTGTAAAAGAGTCACATACAGCCTAGCAAATAAACAGAACATGTCTTGGCTACAGTCTGGCCATCATGTAGTTAACTTCTTCCTCCAAGTGGGGGTTCCAGTGCCAACAGACATCTCACAGGGTGTGACTCAGAATAGCATCTTAAGCCCTTGAGGAGAAAACAAATGTCCTTGATTTTGCTTAATGGTTAAGCTATTATTATTTACTCTTATTGGACTATTTTCTTTAGCTTTTGCTTCTTCTCTCTTCTCTGCTTATACTGTTTTTTTGGCTAAAGTTTCTCAGAAGTAAAAGACAGATGGAGGACATAGGGGGCAAGGACCACAGTCTCTGCTCCATTTCAGCCTCAAAAATGATAATAGTTGTTAGCACTAAATAACATTTCCTGTATACCAGGAGAATTTATGTTTTACGTATTGAATAATTTAATTCTCATGACAACTCTATAAGATATATATTATCCTTATTCCTGACATACAGGTAAAGAAATTAAATAATAGAGGTTAAATAAATTTTAAAAGGGAGTATAACTAATAACCTGTAGAAACAAATTATTCCAGATTCTCATCTATAACAAAGGATTTATGAGGGAAGGACTTAGCAATGTATAGATGCTGCACCAGAATGTGCAATGTTAAGCATGTTGGAAGTTATAAAGACTGAAAAGTTCAGTTGCAACTGAAATAAAGGTAGGAAGAATATATGAATCACAAAAAAACATTTTTATACAAATATTTCATAATTATAGTAATTACTTATACATCTTACTGTATATTGAACTACCATAATGTCTACATACATATAAAATAAATGTTATTAATAATCATTCCATAAATAAGGATTTTGGGTGGAAGAAATCGTTAGGTCTTCTACACAGAGACTATACTTCTTATTTGGAGAAGAAATCATTAGGTCTGCTATACAGGAAGAGCTGTTAAATTTCTTATGATGTACAATAGCATAAATAAGGTATGTGTGTGTGTGTGTGTGCATGTGCACACACATGAGATCTACTACATTCTGCAAAAATATGAACAGAAGACATGGAAAAAACAGACAAGTATAAAAGTGGAAATAGAGCTAAGATGATTTCTCTTCTTGTTTCTCTATGGGGGGGGGGGGATTGTTAATTATATATTTTTTCCAAGAGACCAATCATTGAACTGATATGTCAAAGGTCATTGAACTGAGTGTGGCTTCCGCTTCGGATAAAACAGAGTGTGCAGCTGTATTTGATGTGTCCTGAATACGGGGGTCAAGTCCATTTGTTCACTAATGTGTCCCTGAAGCCTGACACAGTGCTTGGCACTCCAAATTAAAACAAAACAAAACAAAAACAAACAAACAAACAAAACCTTGAATTAATGGAATTAAAAACTGAAAGAAGTGTGAGATTCAGAAATATGGTTATGAGTGCATGTGCTCTATAAAAATTAGGTTAGAAAACAAGCAATCTGTGCTGCTCTCTAGTTAATACGGTTGAGCAGAACCATCACAAGATTCAGTTTCTGTCATTACAGCCATCCTCTTCTAAAACTTACTTCTGAAAATGCTACACGCAGGTACACATTTATATCATTTATACATATTGAAATTTTTAAAATATAGATACTTATAAAGGTATATATCACATATAATTATATACATATCCAGACCCCACCACACACACACACACACACCTATATGTATTTTAGTGGTTGTTGAGAAGCAGGAACATTTTGTAGAAAATAAGACAATATAAATAAACAATTTAGAGAGAAGGATGTTTAAATTTTAAATTATCATATGAATAACATATAAAAATTAAAGTTCAAAGAGAAAAGAAGTAATCATTGGTAGAGAAATGTAAAAGACATTGTTTTACAAATGAAATGTAAGTGGTTGATGCTTAATTTTCATTTTTTAATTTGTTATTCAGTGTGACTTATTTCCATCTTTGTTTCCTTCTTTGCCATTGCATATTTAAGACTAAAATCTCTATTTTTGCTTCCTTCTCACCCCTAATAAGTGACAAATTAAAAAAAAAAAAAAAAAGACACAACCTAATTCCCACAGTTGATAATCCTTACAGATTTCTTTTGCCTCTGCTTATGTCATGCTTCTTCCTGAGGCTGAATTGTGTATAGAGGGATCAATTACAGAGAAAAGCTGCAATGACAGTCTAAGTCTTCTGTGGCTTGATTATATCTCAAGTTTCTTAGTTAAGTCAGTGAGACACTCCCTCCAGGCATGGATCATTGTATCATGAGCATTATTGGAAGAGAGAGAGAAAGAGGAAAGAGAGAGAGAGGATGAGAAGGAGAAAAAGCAGTGATACTTGTGCTTAATGCATAGTTTGGTAATTCTACAAATAGTAGACTCCATCATTTTAAAATAGGTCACACATGTTCCTTTCTGCTGGGCAGCAAAAACATATATAAAGATATATTCATTGTGGTAAATAATGCTTGATCATGCTCTCTTTTTGAAAATACTAACAGAAAGATAAAGAAAAAATGTGCATAGTGATGTAAAGAAATATACATTAATCTGAGTTTTTTTAAATTCTCTATAAAATAAGAGAGAAATTAAAGAATAATTTGCATCTAGATTTTTCCAGTTCTTACTCTCATTCAACTATTAAGTCAGTTTTACTCAAGTGTCTATGTGTTTTATGAATCTTAAAAAGAATTTACACTGAGTATCATACAAAGTCAAGTCTATTATACAGTCATTTGAAGTCAAATAAAGTAATTTTCAGTCCTAAATCATCTTCTTATTGACATTTGCTAAAAGTAAGTTAAGTGAAGCATAAAGAAAGACATAGAAATGCCATATACAGACATTAAAATGAATGGCTGAACTGATTATTATGAGCAAAAGCAAAAAATGATAAATAAATAAAACTACTTAAATGAGGGGAATCTGTTGGTTTCTATTTCTTAACATCATAAAAAAGATTTTAGCAAAGCACATGGCTTTCTGAACCTGTCAAAAACATTATTCAGAAAGTGAGAAAGTACAGCTAGCAGCTTATGTCAATCAGAATGAGAACAAGAGAAAGAAAATCTCCAGCTGTTGTGTATATTACATTTGTAACAAGATAATTTGTTATGGCTTATTTTTTACCACAGCAGTCACCTACTTCAGACAATGGCTAATGGATGTCAGAATTCTGGTAAGAGATTCAAAGACTCAAGTAACATGAAAATTTAATTCTGTTAGTTTATCAGACTCTGAAATTATAAAAAAGTATTTTAAAAGGTTTATGAATGATTGAGGTTATCCAAATAGTGTCAGTCTATTAATGCTGCAAATCTTCCATAACAAAAAGCTTTGGATTATAATACTGTATTTGATATCACCTGGGATCTAAAATTTGCAGAAAGAATTACATCTAAAAATTCCAAATGCAATTCACTTCAGTGGTTGAACCTTAAATGAACTCAAAATCTTTAGCTAACTAGATAATTTGTTCTTCCTCCTTTCTTCTGATGATCTTAAAAATTCAATATTTTAAAATATATTAGTTTCTAAAGCTCCTTTTAAAAACTGTTTTCCCACAACCCAGATGACAATCTAGAGGATTCAAATGTGAAGTTCAGTCATTTGACTATAAAAAAAAACAGTCATTTTTTTTCTGTATTTTTAGGTTGAAATAAAATTAATTCAATCTAATAAGATAGAAATGACTATAAACTACAGACTTGATAACAAAACTTGTTTATGTTAATTATGAAAAAATGTTAATATATTAACAAAATAATATGCTTCATCTACTAACAATTGTATAAAAACTACTTTCCTGTGCTCTTAGGATAATTTTGTTGATTTAAAAATACTGAATTAAAAAAAAATACTGAATTTACAGGACAATTTGTTGAAGTCAAGTATTATATTAAAATGCTTTTATTGGTAAATATTTATCCTTTTTGTACCCAACTAATCATAGCATGTTGAGGACATGTAAATATCCTCCTTCAGTTATGGAACACTTAACCAGAGGCTTGCAAAGTTTTAACACATCGTGGATTTGTAAGAATTTTAACAGCCTACTCTTCTACATGCAGGAACATCTTGAAGATACTGTAGGCACATTTGAAGACAAGACTAACATTGTTTACATAAATTTGAGATTTGTCAAAATGCTGTGTAAGAGTTGTTTAACAAAATATTGATTTGTTTTCAATTTTACTAGTACTCAAATATGAAGCATTACAATTGGAATTAGCCCTTCATACTTTATGCTTATGTATAGAAGAAAGGAGCTTCCCAGGTGGCGCTAGTGGAAAAGAACTCTGTCCGCCAGTATAGGAGACATAGAGGACATGGGTTTGATCCCTGGGTTAGGAAGATCCCCTGGAGTGGGAAATGGCAGCCCACTCCAATATTCTTGCCTGGAGAATCCCATAGACAAAGGAGCCTTGTGGGCTACAGTCCATGGTGTCACAGGAGTTGGACAAAGCTAAAGCAACTTAGCAAGCTTGTGCAGGAAAAAAAAAAAAAAAATCAGTTCATCTGATGGCCATGACAGAGGAAAAGGACTCCACTCCTCAAAACATGAGCTGAGTGCTTTCCTTTCAAAAGTCAATCATAAGAACTAATATGCTGAAATTAAATCTGACTATGGGCTGTCAAGAGACTTAAGAGAAAAAATAATCACATGAACTAACATCTTGAAAAGTTTACCCGTTACTTCTCACTCATCTTTCTATTCAAAATTTATCTCATCAAACCTTGAAAAATAGATTTCATTCATCTTAACAGTAGAATATTTTCATTACATTAAAAATACATTTATGTCACTGTTCAAAAGCTATGTTATCAGAAATTCCTTATTCATCCCCCCTTAATAACATAATTTTATTTTTTAAAAGCATGCATTGCTATTTAAAAAGATCTTGCAAAACTACATGCTTTCTTGTTTACTGCCTGTGTCTCTTTGTTCTCTTCAAGTGTTAACAAGAAGAACTCCCTGGGTCTAGTTTACTCAATATTTGTATTATTACTTTGAGATTATTTTTGTTGTAGTTGTGTGAATTAAACAGGACTTCATAAATATTTGTTGAATGGATGAGTGAATAAAAAATACCTCAAAAAGTTCTTGCCTCATTGCATTTATTTCTATGTGTACAGATATAGAAATAAGCATGTAAGTTAATTACTCCATAATTATTATATGGTAAGATTCATAAAAGCTTATACATCATTTATATACACATATATTTATAGTGGTCTCTGTTAAAAGCTACAAAAAGTGCTGTAAATATTGAAAGTGGAGTTACAATTACTCCTCCTCATATATCTTTTTTCTTTTTTAATATTATGTTTTATCTTGGAGTCTAGATGATTAGCAATGCTGTGATAGTTTCAGGTGGAGAGCAAAGGGACTCAGTGTTACATATACCTATACCCATTCTCCCTCAAACTCGTTTCCCACCCGGCTTGCCACATAGCACTGAGCAGGGTACCTGTGCTATAAAACAGGTCTTTGTTGGTTATCCATTTAAAATATGGCAGTGTGTACTTGCCCATCCCAAACTTTCTAACTCTCCCTTCTTCCCTTCCTTCCCACTGGCAACCATAAGTTTGTTCTCTGAGTCTGTGAGTCTCTCTTTATTTTGCAAATAAGTTCATTTGTGTCATTTTTTTTAGATTACTCATAAAAGGGATGCCATATGATGTTTATGCTTCTCCTTCTGTCCTGCTTCACTAAGTATGACAATCTCTAGGTCCATTCATATTGCTACAAATGGTATTATTTCATTATTTTTAATGGATGAGTAATATTCCATTGTACAAACGTACCACATCTTCTTTATCCATTCCTTTGTTGATGGTCATTTAGGTTTCTTCCATGTCTTGGTTACTGTAGAGTGCTGCAATGGACATTGGGGTGCATGTATCCTTTTGGACCATATTTTTCTCTGAATATATACCCAGAAGTGGGGTTATAGTATCATTTATTAAATCTATTTTTAATTTTTAAGGAACATCCGAGTTGTTCTCCCGGATGTTTGTAACAATTTATATTCCTACCAAAAGTGTAAGGGAATTAACTTTTTCTCACACCCTCTAGCATTTATTGTTTGTGGGTTTTCTGAAAATAGCCATTTAGATTGGTGTGAGTTGATACTTCATTGTAGTTTTGATTTGTGTATCTCTAGTAATTAGTAATGTTGACCATCTTTTCTTGTGCCTCTTGGCCTTTTGTATGTCTTCTTGGAAAAATACCAATTTAGATCTGCTCATTTTTTGATTGGATTATTTTGGTAATGTTGTACTTCATGAACTGTTTGTAGATTTTGAAGGCTGATCCTTTGTTGGTCACATCATTTGCAATGTTTTATGTCAATCTGTGTGCTTCTTTTTGTTTGCTTGTTAACTCTTTGCTTTGCAAATGTTTTCAGCTTAAGTAGGTTCTACTTGTTTATTTTTGTTTTTATTTCCATTATTCTAGGAGATGGATAGAAAAAAAATATTGATACAATTTATATTAGAGAGGGTTCAACCTATGTTTTCCTCTAGCAATTTTATAGTGTCTGTTTTCATTTTTAGGTTCTTAATCTACTTTGAGCTTATTTTGTATAGCTGGTAAAGAATGATCTAATTTCAATTTTTTAACACGTTGTTGTCCAGTTTTCCCATCACCACTTATTGAAGAAACTATCTTTCCAACATTATAGATTTGTCATAGATTAATTGCCCACAGGTGCATGGGTTTATTTCAGGACTTTCTATTTGTTCCATTGATTCATATTGCTTTTTTTTTTTTTTTTTTTGGCTAGTTTCATACTTTTGTGATGGCTATAACTTTGGCATATAGTCTGAAGTCAGGGAGTCTGATTCCTCTGGCTCTGATTTTCTTTCTTAAGATTGTTTTCACTATTCGAGTTCTTTTCTATCTCCATACAAATTTTAGGATTTTTTAATTCTAATTCTGTGAAAAATGCCATTGTGAATTTGATAGGTATTGTGCTGAATCTGTGGATTTCCTTGGATATTATAGTCGTTTTGATGATATTGATCCTTCCAATCCATGAGCATGGATTATCTTCCCATCTTTTTGTGTCTTCTTCAATTTCTTTCATCAGTGTCTTATAGTTTTCATAGTACAAGTATTTATCTCCTTAGGTAGGTTGATTACTAGATATTTTATTCTTCTTGAAGCAATGGTCATTGGAACTGTTTCTTTAATTTATCTTTCTGATCTTTTTGAAATACAACTTTCTGAGTGTTAATTTTGTAACTGACAACTTTACCAAATTCATTGTTGAGCTCTAGTACTTTTCTGTTAGAGTAATTAGGATATTTTCTGCATAGTACCCAGGTGAGCAGGTGCCCTATATTCTACTGGAGAAGAGTAGAGAAATGATCCAGAATGGATGAGGTCGCTGAACCACAGCAGAAACAACGCCCGCTGTGGTTGTATCTGGTGATGAAAGTAAAGTTGATGTTGTAAAGAACAACATGGCATAGGAATGTTAGGCCCATGAATCAAGGTAAATTGGAAGTGGTCAAACAGGAATGGCAAGAATGAACATCAACATTTTAGGAATGAGTGAACTAAAATGGACTGGAATGGGAAAATTTAATTCCGATTATGAGAGCTACTTCATTTCTTCTACGAAATTATTGTCTACTACTGTGGAAAAGAATTTCTTAGAAGAATGAAGTAGCCCTCATAATCAACAAAAGAGTCTGAAATGTAGTACTTGGCTGCAATCTCAAAAAAATCAAGCTGACCCCGGTTCGCGTCCAAGACAAGCCATTCAGTATCACAGTAATCCAAGTCTATTCCCCAAACACTAATACTGAAGAAGCTGAAGTTGAATGGTTCTATGAAGACCTACATGACCTTTTAGAACTAACACACACACAATAAAAAGTCCTTTTCATTTTAGGGACTAGAATACAGAAGTAGAAAGTCAAGAGATACCTGGAGTAATATGCAAGTTTGGCCTTGGAGTACAAAATGAGGAAGGACAAAGGTTAAAAGAGTTCCGACGCGAGAACACACTGGTCACAGCAAATTCCCTCTTCCAACAACACAAGAGATGACTTTACATATGGACATCACCAGATGGTCAATACCGAAATCAGATTGATTATATTCTTTGCAGTCAAAGATGGAGAAGCTCTATACAGTCAGCAAAAACAAGACCAGGAGTTGACTGTGGCTCAGATCATGAACTCCTTATTTCCAAATTCAGATTTAAAATGAAGTAGGAAAAACCACTAGACCATTCAGGTATGACTTAAATCAAATCCCTTATGATTATACAGTGGAAGTGAGAAATAGATTCAATGGATTAGATCTGATTTACAGAATGCCTGAAGAACTATGGACAGACCTTCATGACATTGTACAGGAGGCAGTAATCAAAACCATTACAAAGAAAAAGAAATGCAAAAAGCTTGTCTAAGCAGGCCTTACAAATAGCTGAGAAAAGAAGAAAAGCAGAAGGCAAAGGAGAAAAGTAAAGATGTTTCCATTTGAAATGAGTTCCAAAGAATAGCAGGAGAGATAAGAAAGCCTTCCTCAGTGATGAATGCAAAGAAATAGAGGAAAACAACAGAATGGGAAAGACTAGAGATATCTTCAAGAAAACAGTAGTGATACCAAGGGAGCATTTCATGCTAAGATGAGCACAATAAAGAATACAAACAGTATGGACTGAAGAGAAGCAGAAGATATTAAGGAGAAGTGGCGAGTATACACAGAAGAACTATACAAAAGAGATCTTAATGACCCAGATAACCACAATGGTGTGATCACTCACCAAGAAACAGACATCTTGGAGTCTGAAGTCAAGTGGGTCTTTAGCAAGCATCACTATGAACAAAGCTAGTGGACGTGATGGAATTCCAGCTGACCTATTTCAAATCCTAAAAGATGATGCTGTTAATGTGCTGCACTCAGTATGCCAGTAAATTTGGAAAACTCAGCAATGGGCGCAAGACTGGAAAATATCAGTTTTCATTCCAATCCCAAAGAAAGGCAAGGCCAAACCATGCTCAAAATACTGCACAATTGCACTCATTTCACACATTATCAAAATAATGCTCAAAATTCTCCAAACTAGGCTTCAACAGTACGTGAACTGAGAACTTCCAGACGTTCAAGCTGGATTTAGAAAAGGCAGAGGATCCAGAGATCAATTTACCAACATCTGTTTGATCATAGAAAAAGCAAGAGAGTTCCAGGAAAACATCTGCTTCTGCTTTATTGACTATGCCCGGGCCTTTGACTGTTTGTATCACAACAAACTGTGCAAAATGCTTAATGAGATAAAGACACCAGACAACCTTACCTGCCTCCTGTGAAATCTGAATGTGGGTCAAGAAGGAATAGTTAGAACTGTACATGGAACAATGGAATGGTTCCAAGTGGAAAGTAATATGTCAAGACTGTATATTGTCACCTTGTTCATTTAACTTACATGCAGTATGCATCATGCAAAATGTTGGGCTGGATGAAGCACAAGCTGGAATCAAGATTGCTGGGAGAAATATCAGTAACTTCGGATATGTAGATGACACCATCTTTATGGCAGAAAGACCTGAGGAACTAAAAAGCCTCTTGATGAAGGTGAAAGAGGAGAATGAAAAAACTGGCTCAAACCTCAACATTCTAAAAACAAAGATCATAGCATCAGGTCCCATCACTTCGTGGCAATAGATAGGGAAACAATGGAAACAGTGACAGGCTGTATTTTCTTGGGCTCCAAAATCACTGCAGATGGCAACTGTAAGAATAGAGTTGAAAGACACCTACTCCTTGGAAGAAAAGCTATGACAAATTTAAAAAGTGTTTTGAAAAGCAGATACATTACTTTGCTGACAAAGATCTGTCCAACCAAAGCTGTATTTTTTCCAGAAGTCATGTATAGATGTGAGAGTTGGACCATAATGAAGACTGCAAACTGAATAATTCATGCTTTTAAACTGTGCTTTTGGAGAAAGGTCTTGAGAGTCCCTTGGACTGCAAAGAGATCAAATCAGTCAATCCTAAAGGATATTAATCTTGAATATTCATTGGAAAGACTGATGCTGAAACTGAAGCTCCAATACTTTGGGTACTTGATGCAAAGAGCTGATTGTTTGGGAAAGACCCTGATGCTGGAACAGATTAAAAGCGGCAGGAGAAGGGGATGTCAGAGGACAAGATGGTTAGCTAGCATCACTGACTTGATGGACATGAGTTTTTACAAGCCCCAGGAGATGGTGAAGGACAAGGAAGCCTGGCGTGCTTCAGTCCATGGGGTTGCAAAAAGTCAGACATGACTGAGCAATTGAATAACAATGTTTAGTATCATGTCCTCTACAAACAGTGATGGCTTAACTTCTTCTTTTCCGATTTTATTCCCTTTGTTTCTTTTTCTTTTCTGATTGCTATAACTAGGACTTCCAAAGCTATAGTGAATAAAACTGATGAAACTGGACATCCTTGTCTTGTTCCTGATCTTAGAGGAAATGCTTTCAGCTTTTCACCACTGAATATGTTGTTAGCTGTAGGTTTGCAGTTTATGCCCTTCATTAATTATGTTGAGTTAGATTACTTCTATGTCCACTTTCTGGACAGTTGTTATCATAATGTTTGCTCTATCTCGTCAAAAGCTTTCTCTGCATCAGCTGAATTTATCATATGGTTTTCATTCTTCAATTTCTTGATGCCATGTATCACATTAACTGATTTACAGACATTGAAATGATCTTGTATCCCTGGGATAAATCACACTTGACTGCAGTGTGCAATCCTTTTAATATATTGTTGAATTTGGATTGCTAGTATTTTTTGAGGATTCTTGCATCTATGCTTATTAGTGATATTGGCCTGTAATTTTGTGTATGTGTGGTATCTTTCCCTGGTTTTGGTATCAAGGTGATGGTGGCCTAATGGAAAGAGTGTAGGAGTATTCCTTCCCCTGAAGTTTTTTGGAAGAGTTTTAGAAGGATAGGTGTTCATTTGTATCTAAATGTTTCATTTGCATTTGAGGAAAATGTATAACCTGCTACTTTTAAGGGGTATGTTCTATAAATAACATTTAGGTTTATCTGGTCTAATGTGTCACTTATGGTCTGTGTATCCTTATTTATTTTCTGTCTGGATGATCTGTGTAATGATTAAAGTGTGGTGTTAAGGTTCCCAACTCTTATTGTGTAACTATCAATGTGTCCCCTTATGGTGGCTAGTATATTTCCATATTGAAATGTTCCTGTGTTAGGTGCATATATATTTAGAGTTATACCTTCTTCTTAGATCATCCCCTTGAAAATTATGTAGTGTCACTTTTTGTCTCTTTTAGTAGACTTTATTTTAAAGTCTATTTTGCCCAAGTATTGCTACTCCAGCTATTTTCGATTTCCATTTGCATGGAATACGTTTTTCCAAACCCTCAGTTTCGATTTGTATGAGTCCAAGGTGGGTCTCATTTATATAGTATATATATAGGTCTTGTTTTTGTATTCACTTAGTCAGTTGATGTCTTTTGGTTGGTGCATTTAGTTCATTTACATTTAAAGTAATTATCAATATGTATATTTCTATTATAATTTTCTTAAATGTTTTTGTATTTGTTTTTGTAGGTTTTTTACTTCTTTTGTGCTACCTGCCTAGAGAAGTTCCTTTAGCGTTTGTTGTAAAGCTCATTGGTAGTGCTGAATTCATTCAACTTTTGCTTATATGTATTTTTTTATGTAATTTTTTTGATTTCCACATTAAATCTGAATGAGAGTCTCCCTGGGTAGAATATTCTTGGTTGCAAGTTTTTCCTTTCTTCATTTTAAAAATATCATGCCATTCCCTTTTGGCTTTCAGAGTTTCTATTGAAATGTCAGCTGATAACATTATGAGGGTTTCCTTGTATGTTATTTTTCATTTTCCCCTAGTTGTTCTTAATATTTTATCTTCGTCTTTAATATTTGCCTATTTGATTACTGTGTATCTCAGAATGTTCCTCCTTGTGTTTTATCCTGCCTGGGGCTCTGTGCTTTCTGGACTTGGCTGACTGTTTCTCAGGTTAAGGAAGTTATCAGCTATTATCTCTTCCAATATTTTCTGGCATTTTTTTTTCTCTCTTCAGTGACCCCTACAAGGTAAATGTTGGTGAATTTAACATTGTCTGGGTGTGGTGGCTATGTGGCACTGGAGCGGCGTGAGGAGATATCCCACATGCAAGGTCAGAGAAGCCCCAGGAAGATGGTAGGTGCTGGAGCAGTTGTGAGGAGATACCCTATATCCAAGGGCAAAAGGAGAAGCCCCAGAAAGATGGTAGCAGGGGCAGATTCGCATTTAGAATCAAACCCCATTCCGGCCAGAGACTCTCAGAGGGCTCAAACAAATCTCGTGCACATCAGGACCCAGAGACCCCACAGAGACTGAGACAAAACTGTTTGAACATCTCCTGCAGAGGTATGGGTCAGCCTTGGACTGGCGCAGGGGCAGGGGCTCGGGATGCGGCAGATATGGGTGTGGCATAAGCCCTCTTGGAGGAGGTCACCATTAACCCCAGCATAGAGCTGCCAGAGTTATACCTGAATGGGAAATCAACTCTTGGAGGTCACAAATGGAAACTTGTGAGCAGCAGGACCCAGGAGAAAGATCAGTGAGTCCACAAGAGACTGACCCAGACTTGACTGGGAGAGGCTAGGAGGATCTAGCAGAGGCGTGGGTCAGTGGTGGCCTGCTGCAAGGTTGGGAGCACTGAGTGTAGCAGTACATGCATGGGACCTTTCGAAGGAGGTCACCATTATCTTCATTACTTCCACCATAGTTTCAGTTCAGTTCAGTTGCTCAGTCTTGTCCGACTCTGTTACCACATGAATCCCAGCACGCCAGGCCTCATTGTCCATCACGAACTCCCAGAGCTTACTCAAACCCATGTCCTTTGAGTCGGTGATGCCATCCAGCCATCTCATCCTCTGCCGTCCCCTTCTCCTCCTACCCCCAATCCCTCCCAGCATCAGGGTCTTTTCCAATGAGTCAACTCTTTGCATGAGGTGGCCAAAGTATTGGAGCTTCAGCTTCAGCAACTGTCCTTCCAATGAACACCCAGGAATGATCTCCTTTAGCATAGACTGGTTGGATCTCCCTGAAGTCAGGGGACTCTCAAGAGTCTTCTCCAACACCACGGATCAAAAGCATCAAGTCTTCGGTGGTCAGCATTCTTCACAGTCCAACTCTCACATCCATACATGACCCCTGGAAAAACCATAGCCTTGACTACACGGACCTTTGTTTGACAAAGTAATGTCTCTGCTTTTTAATATGCTATCTAGGCTGTTCATAACTTTCTTTCCAAAGAGTAAGAATCTTTTAATTTTGTGGCTGCAGTCACCATCTCCAGTGATTTTGGAGTGCAAAAAGATAAAGTCTGACACTGTTTCCACTGTCTCCCCATCTATTTCCTATGAAGTGATTGGACCGGATGCCATGATCTTAGTTTTCTGGATGTTGAGCTTAAAGCCAACTTTTTCACTCTCCTCTTTCACTTTCATCATGAGACTTTTTAGTTTATCTTCACTTTCTGCCACAAGGGTGGTGTCCTTTGCATATCTGAGGTTATTGATATTTCTCCCAACAATATTGATTCCAGCTTGTTCTTCTTTTAGCCCAGCATTTCTCATGATGTACTCTGCATATAAATTAAATAAGCAGGGTGACAATATACAGCCTTGACATACTCCTTTTCCTAATTGTAATCAGTCTGTTGTTCCATGTCTAGTTCTAACTGTTGCTTCCTGACCTGCATACAGGTTTTTCAAGAGGCAGGTTAGGTGGTCTGGTATTCTTATCTCTTTCAGAATTTTCCACAGTTTATTGCGATCCACACCGTCAAAGGCTTTGGCATAGTCAATAAAGAAAAAATAGATGTCTTTCTGGAACTCTCTTGTTTTTTTTTTTTTTTTTTTTGATGATCGAGTGGATGTTAGCAATTTGATCTCTGGTTCCTCTGCCTTTTCAAAAACCAGCTTGAACATCTGGAAGTTCACGGTTCATGTATTGCTGAAGTCTGGCTTGGAGAATTTTGAGCATTACTTTACTAGCGTGTGAGATGAGTGCAATTGTGTGGTAGTTTGAGCATTCTTTGGGATTGCCTTTCTTAGGGATTGGAATGAAAACTGACCTTTTTGAGTCCTGTGGCCACTGCTGAGTTTTCCTAATTTGCTGGCATATTGAGTGCAGCACTTTCACAGCATCATCTTTCAGGATTTGAAATAGCTCAACTGGAATTCCATCATCTCCACTAGCTTTGTTCGTAGTGATGCTTCCTAAGGCCCACTTGACTTCACATTCCAGGATGTCTGGCTCTAGGTGAGTGATCACACCATCGTGATTATCTGGGTCATGAAGATCTTTTTTGTACAGTTCTCCTGTGTATTCTTACCACCTCTTCTTAATATCTTCTGCTTCTGTTATGTCCATACCATTTCTGTTCTATATCAAACCCATCTTTGCATGAAATATTCCCTTGGTATCTCTAATTTTCTTGAAGAGATCTCTCGTCTTTCCCATTCTGTTGTTTTCCTCTATTTCTTTGCATTGATAGCTGAGGAAGGCTTTCTTATCTCTCCTGGATATTCTTTGGAACTGTGCATTTAAATGGGAATATCTTTCCTATTCTCCTTTACTTTTTGCTTCTCTTATTTTCACAGCTATTTGTAAGGCTTCTTCAGACAACCATCTTGCCTTTGGCACCAGGTAAATAACAGGGAGGGAAAACATATCCACCAATCAACAGAAAATTGGATTAAAGATTTAGAACATGATCCACTTTTCCCCTCAGTCAGTCTCTTCCATCAGGAAGCTTCCATAAGCCTCTTATCCTTCTACATCAGAGGGAAGACAGACTGAAAACCACAATCACAAAAATCTAGCCAATCTGATCACATGGACCACAGACTTGTCTAACTCAATGAAACTATGAGCCATACTATGTAGGACCACCCAAGAAGGATGGATCATGTTGGAGAGTTCTGACAAAATATGGTCCACTGGAGAAGGGAATAGCAAACCACTTCAGTATTTTTGCTTTGAGAACTGCATGCACAGTATGAAAAGACAAAAAGATAGGACACTGAAAGATGAACTCCCAAGGTCAGTAGGTGCCCAATGTGCTACTGGAAATCAGTGGAGAAATAACTCCAGAAATAATGAAGAGATGGAGCCAAGGCAAAAACAACAATCGCTGTGGATGGGACTGGCAATTAAAGCAAATTCTGATGCTGTAAAGAGCAATATTGCATAAGAACCTGTAATGTTAGGTCCATGAATCAAGGCAAATTGGAAGTGGTCAAACAGGAGATGGCAAGAGTGAACATCAATATTCTATGAATCAGAGAACTAAAATGGACTGAAATGAGTGAATTTAACTTAGATGAACATGATATCTACTACTGTGGGCAAGAATTCCCTAGAAGAAGTGGAGTAGCCATCATAGTCAACTAGAGTCTGAAATGCAGTACTTGGATGTAACCCCAAAACTGACAGAATGATCTCTCTTCATTTCCAAGGCAAGCCATTCAACCTCACAGTAATCCAAGTCTATACCCTGAACAGTAATGCTGAAGAAGCTGAAGTTGAACGGTTCTATGAAGGCCTACAAGACCTTCTAGATTAACACCCTCAAAAAATGTCCTTTTCATGATAGGGACTGGAATGCAGAAGTAGGAGGTCAAGAACCACCTGGAGTAACAGGCAAATTTGGCCTTGTAGTACAGAATGAAGCAGAGCAAAGGCTAACAGAGTATTGCCAAGAGAAGACAATGGTTATAGCAAACACCTTCTTCCAGCAACACAAGAGAAGACTCTACAGATGAACATCACCAGATGGTCAAGACTAAAATCAGATTGTTTATGGTCTTTGCAGCCAAAGATGGAGAAGCTCTATACAGTCAGCCAAAACAAGACCAGGAGCTTACTGTGTCTCAGATCATGAAGTCCTTATGGCTAAATTCAGAATTAAATTGAAGAAAGTAGGGGAAACGAATAGACTATTCAGGTATGACCTAAATCAAATACCTTCTGATTATATAGTGGAAGTGAGAAACAGATTAAATGGTTTAGATCTGATAGACAGGGTGCCTGAAGAACTATGGATGGAGGTTCATGACATTGTACAGGAGACAGGGGGGAAGACCATCCCCAGGAAAAGAAATGCAAAAAATAAAAATGGCTGTCTGAGGACACCTTACAAATATCTGAGAAAAGAAGAGTAGCCAAAAGCAAAGGAGGAATGAAAGATATACCCATTTGAATGCAGAGCTGCAAAGAATAGCAAGGAGAGATAAGAAAGCCTTCCTCAGTGATCAGTGCAAAGAGAGGAAAACAATAGAATGGGAAAGACTAGAGATCTCTTCAAGAAAGTTAGAGATACCAAGGGACCACTTCATGCAAAGATGAGCTCAGTAAAGGACAAAAATTATATGGACCTAACAGAAGCAGAAGATATTAAGAAGAGGTAGCAAGAATACACAGAAGAATTGTACAAAAAAAAGATCTTCATGACCCAGATAATCACGATGGTGTGATCACTCACCTAGAGCCAGACATCCTGGAATGTGAAGTCAAGTGGGCCTTAGGAAGCATCTCTATGAACAAAGCTAGTGTAGGTGAAGGAATTCCAGTTGAGCTATTTCAAATCCTGAAAGATGATGCTGTGAAAGTGCTATACTCAATATGCTAGCAAATTAGGAAAACTCAGCAGTGGCCACAGGACTGGAAAATGCCAGTTTTCATTCCAGCCCCAACGAAAGGCAATATCAAAGAATGTTCAAACTACTGCACAATTGTACTCATCTCACATGCTAGCATAGTAATGCTCAGAATTCTCCAAACCATGCTTCAGCAATATGTGACCCATGAACTTTCAGATGTTCAAGCTGGTTTTAGAAAAGGCAGATAATCTAGAGATCAAATTGCCAACCTCTGTTTGATCATTGAGAAACACATCTATTTCTTCTTTATTGATTATGCCAAAGCCTTTGACTGTGTGGATCACGAGAAACTGTGAAAAATTCATAAAGAGAAGGGAATAACAGACCACCTGATCTGCCTCTTATGATATCTGCAAGCAGGTCAGGAAGCAACAGTTAGAATTGGACATGGAACCGCAGACTGATTTCAAACCTGGAGAAGAGTGATTCCATTTTTCAGATATGTACAGTCTAACTTTGAAAAATTATATGTTCGATAAGGCTTTCTAAACCTCTTGATGAATGTGAAAGAGGAGAGTGAAAATGTTGACTTAAAGCTCAACATTCAGAAAACTAAGATCATGGCATCTGGTTTCATCACTTCATGGGAAATAGATGGGGAAACAGTGGAAACCATGATAGAATTTATTTATTTATTTATTTATTTTTGGACTCCAAAATCATTGCAGATGGTGACGATAGCCATGAAATTAAAAGAGACTGGCTCCTTGGAAGAATAGTTATGACCAACCTAGACAGCATATTAAAAAACAGAGACATTATTTTGCCAACAAAGTTCCGTCTAGTCAAAGCTGTGCTTTTTCCATTAGCTATGGATGGACGTGAGAGTTGGATAATAAAGAAAGCTGAGTGCCAAAGAATTGATGCTTTTGAGCTGTGCTGTTGGATAAGACTCTTGAGAGTCCCTTGGACTGCAAGGAAATGAATGCAACCAGTCCATCTTAAAGGAAATCAGCCCTAAATATCCATTGGAAGGACTGAAGTTGAAGCTCCAATACTTTGGTCACCTGATGTGAAAAACTGACTCATTTGAAAAGAACCTGATGCTGGCAAAGAATGAAGACGGGAGGAGAAGGGGACAACAGGGAATGGGATGGTTGTATGGCATCACCAACTCACTGGACACGAGTTTGAGCAAACTCTGGGAGTTGGTGATGGACAGGGACGCCTGGCGTGCTTCAGTCCATGGGTTTGCAAAGAGTCCGATACGACTGAGTGACTGAACTGAACTGAACTGAGGCATCTCTTATATTACTTTCATTTATTTACATTTTGCTTCTCTATTTTGTTTGTGGCAGTGATTTCCACCATTCTGTACTCAAGGTCATTTATCCATTCTAATTCCTCAGTTATTCTGCTATTGATTCCTTTTTTTTTTTTTTCAGTTATTGTTTTGTTCTTGCCTGTTTGGTCTTTATTAAGTCTTTGCTAATTCTTCCTTACATCAATTCAGTCTTTCCTCCATTGTCTCCCTTCTTTTGTTCGAGATTCTAGATTGTCTTCACTATCATCATTTTGAATTTCTTTCTTTTTTTTTTTTTTTTTCTGGTAGATTGTATATCTCCACTTCATTCAGTTGTTTGCCCGGGTTTTATCTTGTTCCTCTGCTGTCTGAAACATAATCCCCTGCCTTTTCATTTTGATTACGTTTCTGTGACTGTGTTTTTCATTCTGGAGGTTGCAGGAATGTATGTCTTTTTTCTGCTATCTTCTCTCTTGTCAATGAGGCTACCTAAAAGGGGCTTATGCAAGCTTCCTGATGGTAGGGGCTGTTGGTGGGTAGAACTGGGACTTGCTCTTGTGGGCAGGGCCATGCTCACTAAAACTTTAACCCACTTGCTGATGGATGGGGTTGTGCTCCCTCCCTATAAATGCTTTGATCTCTATCCTAGAGTCTACACATTCTATGAAAGGGCTAAAGGTGATAACCTCCAGGAGGACTCAAACCAGTTGGCACCTCCTAGGAGTGCTGCTTCCAGGACTCTTATCCCCACAGTGAGACACAGCAAACCATGCCTCTGTAGGAGACCCTCCATTGCTAGCAGACAGGTTTGTTTCACTCTCCTGTGGGGTCACTGATCCTTTCCCCTGGTGTACACCAAATTTTGTGTGTGTCCTTCAAGAGTGGAGTCTCTGTTTCCTCAAATCTTATGAATCCCTGCAATCAAATTCCACAGGCATTCAAAATCAGATTCCTTGGGGATTCCTAGTCCCTTTGTTGGATCCATAGTCTGAGAAGCCTGTAAAGGCTCAGGAGCTTCACAACTGTGAGAAAACCTCTGTGATATAAATTTTCTCTAGTTTGTGGTCACCCACCTAGCAATTACAGGATTTGATTTTAGTGTGATTACATCCTTCTGACCATTTTGTTGTGGCTTCTACTTTGTCCTTGGACATGGGAAGTCTTTTTTGATGGGTTCCAGCATTCTCCTGTTGACAGTTGTGATTTCAGTATTCTTGCAGGAGCATGTGAGCACATTTCCTTCTCCTCCACTATTTTGAATCAATCCTCCTACATTTGTGTCTACCACAAGCTTTCTGTTTCAACTCAATGCACAAAAAATTACTAAAAAATGAATTGCATCCTGTAAATTTGCAGTCCTAACCTATGAGGTCTAATGAGAAAAAGTGGTTTTGGAACATTTCACTCAAAAACTATGTGATTATATAACCATAAAGCTAACAAAAGGAATAATTATCCTAAAAAAAATACTAACATAGTTAGAATATGTTGTTTCTATTAGATATAGAAATATTCAGTAAATGTAAGATTTATATCTTTAAAAAGGTAAGTGGCTATGATGAAGAAGGTCAGCTGTGGAGTTATGGATATCCAGGCAAAATACACAAGGAGAAGAGAGATCTCCAGAATAAACACTTTAAGGTCCAAGGAGGTCAAACAGGAAGAACAGAGCATGAATGACTTTTCAGTGTGATATGGCCTTTTCTGATATTTTCTTGAGCTAATCATTGTGAGTAGGTGTATATTTGGATGCAACTGACACTACTTGGTGGTTCAAAATATTAATGGATGTGGACAAATAATATGTGAGCCAAAATGATGTCTTCATTACTTTATTTCATCATTTATATATTTGCAGATTTTCTCCCTGACTTATAGTCTTGTTATAGAGGTTAGAACAGTTTTAGACATTTAATGCAGGCAATTTTGTTTTATTAAATAGCAAAACACAAATTTTACTGATACATCAATTTTAATATTCAAATAAAACCAAATATCTTTTATACTCCTGGCCTTAGAAAAAATTCCAATAAGCTGAACTGAACAAAATAAAAAAAAAAAAATACAATTTTTAATGTTATGCTTAGCCTGTAACACCTGGAGAAGGAAATGACAACCCACTCTAGTATTCTTTCTAAGAATATCCCATGGAAAGAGGAACTTGGCAGGCTACAGTCCATGGGGTCACATTACTGAATGACTAACTATTACTTACTTAGGCTATAACATGCTATTTTTGCATTAAAAGTATAAGCAAAAATAAAAGTGATAAGATTTCTAGATAATTAGGTGTTTTCTTAAGGCATTATATATTTATTTGACAAGATACTCGACTAAAGAATGATATAACCATAGGTTTCAATACAGGTAAATGGTAAATTTTAAAAAGGGAAGGTTCTTAGAAAGATTGATAATATTTTGGTTAAATATATATTATCAGGTTTTTTTTTCATCTTTTCTCTATTGCTTGCATATAACCATTTCTGACTTAAACTACATACTCATTTTTGTACATGTTCTCTTTGCTAGTTTCTCAGAATTTCTACTTCACTATCTTTCACTTTAAATTTATAAATTCACTGCTTTAATCACTAAGTGTATATCTAATGGGTACATTTAGGGACATTTCTAGTTAAACCTGAATGGTAGAAGAAAAGCAAACAGAAAGCAAGAACTTTTCTTTAGTAGAAAAATAATCTTTCAATTTAAAAATAGCAGCAAATATAAATCCTTAATTATATTATATAATCAAGAATTATAACTCAAAGTTATATTAAAGTTCATTCTCAATTATAACCAGCTTTTGCCCATTTTTATTTTATATAAACTTATTTTTTTACTGTGAGAAATTTATGATGTGAATTTTTTTATTATTTGTGATTTTTAGTAATATTAAGAGTGTTTGGCAATAAATGTTTCAGACATCAAATTCATCAAATGATTTCACAAATATATGCATAGTAAAAATTAGATTTAATAGGTATTCATACAGTAAGTTTCTTTATATACTTATTTCCTACTGCAAAAATGCTTTAATTCTTTCTTTTCAGTATTTTCTCACACCCACATTCACCATATTTCATTTTAGTCAGTAAATGTTTATAAAGCTAGTATAGTCAAATTGCTTTTCTTAGGCATTTAAGCATTTTCATATGCATCTTCTTTAACATAAGTTTGAAGCAAATTTTGCATGTCTCCTTGCATAACATTGATTAGCACTGGTGTCTGTTGTTGTTTTTTATTTTTATTTATTTATTTATTTATTTTATAGATTGAGAATTTGTCCTAGACTAAATTCTAAGACTAAATATATAGGCAATAGTCATGGAACAATCTGTAATTCTCTTCATCAAGGAAAATATATACTCTTTAGGAATGAATAAAGGCAGAGCATCTAGAACAATTAAGGCTGTGAAATCAAAGAAGATATGGAAAACAACCAATTTTATATTTTTTCAAAATAAGTCAATTTCAAAGAATATTGGTGCAGTGGTCTTAGCTGTTCAAATTCTTTGAAAAAGACAAGTTTTATTGATTAGGGAATATGGTCAGGGCAAAGTCAAAAAAAGTGCCAATTGATTTCTTGAGAAATACTATGAAGAGTGAGTCATAATATCAGTTGAAGCTTAGTCAATATACATGAAGCAAATGTTTAGAGAAATCCTCTACTGTGATGATAGAGGAGGAACAAAAGCTTTATTTATTTATTTTTTAAAAATCTTCCTGAGGCTATTTTTTTTTCTTAAATAGCAAATGCATTAAATATACCTGTTTCCTTCAGACTTATTCCTGCTAAATGTGTTAATTAGTTCATTTACCAGAAGGTTGTTTGAATGGATATATAAATAGATTCTATTACTGAATGACAAATAATCAAAAGATCATTTTAAAGCTTAATTCATGAAGATGGACTTTATATTCCTATATCCTGGTTTCAAACTTAGACTTTATATAGTATGACTTTTTGAGCTTGGATGAAATGCTCCAGCTTCCTGAGCTGAGATGTTCTTATTTCAACAAAAACAATAGCAACAACAATGACACAATGGGTTAATATTAACATTACATATAACATGTATATATGTTATGAGAATATTTAATAATAATTGCATCCCTTTTATAATTCTTAATATTTCTCAGAAACCAATTTGTATACTTACTTTCCATAATTGCCCTACAAGTAGGTACTATTATTTTCCCTACTGTGTACATGTTGAAATCAATATACAGAACTTTTCCAGTTTTAAATAATATTTGAAAAGGCCAAAAGTGAATTAGCAGGCTGGCCCCAAGCCTGTCGAGTTTCCCTTTGGGTAACTAGTTTTATTAAGGGCCTTGCCTAGACCTGACACATTTTAAATGTTTAAAGAATTTTAGTTCAACAGATCAAGATTAGGTAACACAATTCTGGAAACAGGGTAACGTGATAGTTCCTCTTCCTATGTTTTCCTCTTCTTTCTCTTCCACTTTCAAACTACTTTGTTTCCTAACTCCAAAGACCCCAGGGGTTCTTATGCAGCGTGAAAGTCCTTGGATTTTAAGGAATTTTATGCCAATATAATTGATGTATGTGTTCTACTCAATATGCTGCTGCTGCTGCTGCTAAGTCACTTCAGTCGTGTCCGACTCTGTGCGACCCCATAGACGGCAGCCGACCAGGCTTCCCCATCCCTGGGATTCTCCAGGCAAGAACACTGGAACGGGTTGCCATTTCCTTCTCCAATGCATGAAAAGTGAAAAGTGAAAGTGAAGTCGCTCAGTCGTGTCTGACTCTTAGCGACCCCAGGAACCACAGCCTACTAGGCTCCTCCGTCCATGGGATTTTCCAGGCAAGAGCTCTGGAGTGGATTGCCATTTCCTTCTCTGATTCAGTATGCTGAGCCAAGGCTTAAAACAGGGAAGGAGGGCTTCCCTGGTGGTCCAGTGGCTAAGCATCCACTTTCGATTGCCGGAGACGTGGATTCAATCCCTGGTTGGGGAACTTAGACCCACATACCACAGGGCAACCAGAGAACCCACATCCAGCAACAGTATACTGAGCCTGTGCGCTACAGCTAGAGAGAAGCCAGTGCACCACAATCAAGAGCCTGTGTGCTGCAGCTAAGACCTGATACAGATCTTAGTTATAATAAATTAATATTTCAAAGCAGAGCAAAGCAAACGCAGACCAAACACAGGTCTTAGTTACAATAAAGTGAAAAGTGAAAGTGAAGACTCTTTGCGATCCCTTGGACTAGCCTACCAGGTTCTTCCGTCCATGGGCTTTTCCAGCGAGAATACTGGGATGGGTTGTAATTTCCCTCTCCAGGAGATCTTCCCTACGCAGGGATTGAACCTGGGTCTCCCACATTGTAGTTTTAATAAATAAATATTTAAAACAGTACAAAACCAAATAAAAAGGAAGTTAGTAGATTATAAGAATGGTTTGACCATCAAAGGGTTGCACATTTCTAGATTATAATCAGTATTGCCAATTGTTGCTATTATTTCAAGCCAATTTTGTGACAGAGTTTTATTTTACTGAATTTGTATTTAATTTGTTCTAGCTATTACAATAGGAGTTGCTTAGGTCATTTGCAATTTTCCTTAATTGATTTAGTGGGTCTCACTGAAGTCTGATGGGTGGTGATGGTAAAAGAGTTGGTGAAAAGCAAACATCCTATATCTGGGACAAAGACGATTAACTGCCAGGCCCTCCTAAACCTTAAGAGGCCTCCTTGATTTCTTATATTTGGGTATTCATCCACTTTAGCAATTAGGACAATTCAATTTCTGTCATTTTCTTCATTTCTTGGGCCCAGGAAGGCAAGAACACACACACACAAAAGCAACTTGAAATAAATTAATGATGATGATTATTAATCTGATAATGATAATGATATAACTATAAAATATTCAAATTATGCACAAAATTATATTTCTATAGCAAAGAATGTAATCTATTAATTAAATAATTAAGTGCATGAATATTGGAAGAGACAGTCACTGTTGAATCCTACATAAGTAACCTACATTACCTAATACAACAAATATATTAAAAAATTGATAAAACATATTGAGAAGAAAATTCTAAAACAACTTCTAAGGTAGATATATGAACAACAAGTCATTAAACATATTAAATATGAAATTTATCCAGACTGAGGAATGTGCCAGGTTAAAGGACTCAGTGAATTTAAAGAAATAGAGGAACAAAGACACACTTTTTAAGGTAAGTTTCTGAAGTCTACATTGAAAGATCAAGAATTATAATAATACACATAAACAAAAAAATTGCCTACAAGGAACATCAGGTGGAATCAGGTTAACATGCATGAGAAGATAAAATAGAAAATAGATTATATATTCAGATAACAGGGAGATTTATACTCTCATCAAAAATATCATTCAATTGCCATAGAAAAAGAAGCTTATCTGAGGATATGAATAACTCAGAGACAAAGAATCCCATTAGAGGAAAATGTAACTACACTTAATTATTTGAATACTTTCACTCCTGAATTTAGATTGTAAGTGATGCTACATTATTTAAATCGATTTGGTTCCTAAGTTCCATATGTTAAGTAGTCAAAATTATCTTATTTGGGTTCTGTGGTAGCCAGAATAACACCCATCTCTCCACCACAAAGTAGCCCATGCTATCCTAATCCAAACTTACAGAAAGGGATTTTGAAAATCTAGAGATGGGGAGAAAATCTAGCAACATCTGAATGGGGTCAATGTAATCAAAGTCCCCTATAAGCGAAAGAGGGAAGAAGGAGCATTGTATAAAAAGATGTGGCAAAGAAAGCAGAGATTGGAGTGATTTAGTTGCTGGCTTTGAAGATGTAAGGGGCCACAACTCAAGGAATGTGGGCAGCCACTAGAACCTGAACAAGAATTCTCTCTCAGAGCTTCAAAAAGTAATGCAGCCTTTCCCAAACCTTGACTTTGGGCCAGTGAGAGCATTTCAAAACCTCCAACCCTTCAGAATTATAAGATAAAAAAAATTGTATTAAACTACTAAATTGAGGTGATTTTATTTTTTCCTACAGCAGTCACATAATCTAATGTAAGGATCATCATTAAATAATGCACTCGAATCTACTCAGTTGCTGAGTCCGACTAAAGAGAATTTACATAATGAAGGATGAGTTCAATTCAGTTCAGGCATTCAGTCGTGTCCGACTTTTTGTGACCCCATGAGCCACAGCCCACCAGGCCTCCCTGTCCATCACCAACTCCTGGAGTCCACCCAAACCCATGTCCATTGAGTCGATGATGCCATCCAACCATCTCATCCTCTGTCATCCCCTTCTCTTCCTGCCCTCAATCGTTCCCAGCATCAGGGTCTTTTCAAATGAGTCAACTCTTTGCATCAGGTGGTCAAGGTATTGGAGTTTCAGCTTCAACATCAGTCCCTCCGATGAACACCCAGGACCGATCTCCTTTAGGATGGACTGGTTAGATCTCCTTGTAGTCCAAGGGACTCTCAAGAGTCTTCTCCAACACCACAGTTCAAAAGCATCAATTCTTCAATGCTCAGTTTTCTTTATAGTCCAACTCTCACATCCATACATGACTACTGGGAAAACCATAGCCTTGATTGATGAACATTTGTTGGCAAAGTAATGTCTCTGCTCTTTAATATGCTGCTTAGGTTGGTCATTCCTTTCCTTTCAAGGAGCAAGTTTCTGTTAATCTGTTAATCTGCTGAATCTCTGATTCCTCTGCCTTTTCTAAAACCAGCTTGAACATCTGGAAGTTCAAGGTTCACGTATTGCTGAAGACTGGCTTGGAGAATTTTGAGCATTACTTTCCTAGCGTGTGAGATGAGTGCAATTGTGCGGTAGTTTGAGCATTCTTTGGCATTACCTCTTTTGGGGATTGGAATGAAAACTCACCTTTTCCAGTCCTGTGGGCACTGCTGAGTTATCCAAATTTGCTGGCATATTGAGTATAGCACTTTCACAGCATCATCTTTCAGGATTTGTAATAACTCAACTGGAATTCCATCACCTCCACTAGCTTTGTTTGTAGTGATGTTTCCTAAGGCCTACCTGACTTCACATTCTAGAATGTCCAGCTCTAGTTGAGTGTGAGTGATCACACCTTTGTGATCATCTGGGTTGTGAAGATCTTTTTTGTACAGTTCTTCTGTGTATTCTTGCCACCACTTCTTAATATCTTTTCCTTCTGTTAGGCCCATAAAATTTCTGTCATTTATTGAGCCCATCTTTGCATGAAATGTTCCCTTGGTATCTCTAATTTTCTTCAAGGGATCTCTAGTTTTTCCCATTCTACTGTTTTCCACCATTTCTTTGCATTGATTGCTGAGGAAGGCTTTCTTGTCTCTCCTTGCTATTCTTTGGTACTCTACATACAAATGGGTATATCTTTCCTTTTCTCCTTTGCTTTTTGCTTCTCTTCTTTTCACAGCTATCTGTAAGGCCTCCTAGGACAGCCATTTTGCTTTTTTGAATTTTTTTTTCCCCCTTGGGGATGGTCTTGCTCCCTCTCTCCTGTACAATGTCATGAACCTCCGTCCATAGTATATCAGACACTCTGTCTATCAGATCTACTCCCTTAAATCTATGTCTCACTTCCACTGTGTAGTCATAAGGGATTTGATTTCAGTCATACTTGAATGGTCTAGTGGTTTTCCCCACTCTATTCAATTTAGTGAAGGATATCTGTACTCAAATCATTCTCAAAACCAAAAAAGGGGGGGGGGGGGAAGCACATGTCTAGCAACCAGAGAATAAATAGAAACAGAGCTAGCAGTAAGCAAAATATATCTCTCCTCTCTGTCTCCCCCAATCTGTCTCTATAACTCTCTTTTTATCTTATTTTGATACTCACATATTTGCCCAAACAGAATAGAGCAAATATATGCAACATCAGTGTCAAATGATAGATATCACAATTCATTCTAACTTTGAGATAGTGACTGTTTCGGTTTACTAACAGAAGTGAAATTAAAGGATGGATTGTAGTTCTGTTTTTAATCTTTGGGAAATTTCCATATTGTTTTCCATAGTGGTTGCACCAAATTTACATTTCCACCAGGAATGCTCAGAGAGTGCTATAGTAGACAATACTGTGTTACACTTTTGAAAGATGTTAAAAGAGGAGGGATTATGAGTTCTTAAACCTTCTCATCATGAGAGAAATGTGTAACTACACGTGGTGATGGATGTTAACTAATTTATTGCAGTAATCATTTTGAAACATGTTACAAATTATGTCATACACATTAAAGTAATACATATAAGGTAATCTTATATGTCAATACACCTCAATAAAACTGGGAAAACTAGATGCATTTCAATATCAAACAGGTTAAAATAAGAAAACATGTGTAAGAATAAATAATACTGGGTAATACTGTAGTATGATTTTTTTAATCTGTTATAAGGTGACTTATCAAAATTGTCCAAGCTAGGCTTCAACAGTATGTGAACCAAGAACTTTCAGAGTTGAGGCTCGATTTAGAAAAGGCAGAGGAACCAGAGATCGAATTGGCAACATCTGCTGTATCATCAGAAAAGCAAGAGAATTTAAGAAAAACATATACATCTGCTTCATTGACCTAACTAAAGCCTTTGACTGAGTGAATCACAACAAACTGTGGAAATTCTTAAAGAGATGGGAATACCAGACCACCTGAACTGCTTCCTGAAAAATCTGTATGCAGGTCAAGAAGCAACAGTTAGAAATGGACATGGAACAATGGAATGGTTCCAAATTGTGAAAGGAGTACCTCAAAGCTTCTCACCCTGCTCATTTAACTTATGTGCAGATTATATCATGCAAAATGCTGGGCTCGATGAAGCACAAGCTGGAATCAAGATTTCCAGGAGAAATATCAATAACCTCATATATGCAGATGACACAATCATTATGGCAGAAAGTGAAGAGGAAGTAAAGAGCCTCTTGATGAAAGTGAAAGAGGAGAATGAAAAAGTTGGCTTAAAACTCAACATTCAAGAAACTAAGATCATGGCATCTGGTCCCATCACTTCATGGCAAATAAATGGGGAAACAATGGAAATAGTGACAGACTTTCTTTTCTTGTGCTCCAAGACCACTGCAGATGGTGGCTGCAGGCATGAAATTAAAATGCACTTACTCCTTGGAAGAAAAGCTATGAAAAACCTGGACAGCACATTAAAAAGTAGAGACATTACTTTGCCAACAAAGGTCCATCTAGTCAAAGCTGTGGTTTTTCCAGTAGTCATGTATGGATGTGAGAGCGGACTATAAAGACAGCTGGGTGCCAAAGAATTGATGCTTTTGAACTGTGGTGTTGGAGAAAGATTCTTGAGAGTCCCCTGGACTGCAAGGAAATCAAACAAGTCAGTCATTAAGGAAATCAACCCTAAATATTCGTTGGAAGGACTTATGCTGAAGTTGAAGCAGCAATACTTTGGCCACCTGATGTGAAGAACTGACTCACTGGAAAAGACCCCAGTGCTGGGCAAAATTGAAGGCGGGAGGAGAAGGGGATGACAGGGGATAAGATGGCTGGATGGCATCACTGACTCGATGTACATGAGTTTGGTTAAACTCCGGGAGTTGGTGATGGACAGGGAGGCCTGGCGTGCTGTGTTTGATGGGGTCGCAAAGAATCGAGCACTACTGAGTGACTGAGGTGAACTGAACTGAAAAAGAACACATTTGAATCAGTTCTAATGAAGTGGATGAAAGTGGAGTATATTATACAGAGTGAAGAATGTCAGAAAGAAAAACACCAATACAGTATATTAACTCATATATATGGAATTTAGAAAGATGACAATGATGACCCCATATGTGAGACAGCAAAAGAGTCACAGATATAAAGAACAGACTTTTGGACTCTGGGAGAAGGCAAGGATGGGATGATTTGACAGAATAGCATTGAAACATGTATATCGCCATATGTCAAATAGATCACCAGTCCAAGTTCGATGCATGAAACAGGGCTCTCAAAGCCGGTACACTGGGACAACCCTGAGGGATGGGATAGGAAAGAAGGTGGGAGGGGAATTCACAGTGGGGGACACATGCACACCAGTGGCTGATCCATGTCAATGTATGGCAAGAACCACTACAGTATTGTAAAGCAATTAGCCTCCAATTAAAAAAAAATAAAAATAAAATAAAAAGTACATGGTAAGAAAAATGGTCAATGGGAAGAATAAAATCTTACAGAAAATATTAAAAAATATATTATCTATATACATAACTTAACAGAGGGAAAAATTATTTTACAATTTTTACCTTATAACTTTTAAAGTTTAAAATTGATAATATAACAGCTGAAAATTACAATGATAACTTGGTTGGTAAATAGCCAGATTAGTGAAACAATAAATAACTGAGGAATAAATTCTACAAGGTAGGTATTTATTTAGTGAATAGAAAATGTGGAAGTTTATCTCAATAGGAAAAAAGTTGAATAATTTGATAAAGGTTAACACAGCTGGTTGTCTGGGAGAAGATAAAAATACACCCATATCACATGTCTTGTGAAGCACAGTACTGACATATCAAATAATATGTTAAAAATACAAAAACACTGCTGTAATTTATACATGAAATTTTAAGAGAATAAATCCTAAGAGTTCTCATCACAAATCATTTTATTTTCTTTTATTTTGTTCTATAAGAGATAATGGATATTCACAATACTTAAACTGATATTTATTTCATTATGGACATAAGTCAGAATATTATGCTGCACAGAGGCTGTCAATAAGCATAAGAAAAAAGTGTTCAATCTTATTAGTATTTAGAACATTAATTAAAAAGGAAATGGCAACCCACTCCAGTACTCTTGCCTGGAAAATCCCATGGACTGAGAAGCCTGGTAGGCTACAGTCCGTGGGGTCGCAAAGAGTCTGACATGACTGAGCAACTTTACTTACTTACTTAAAAGTAAGAAAAGCATAGGTTTTAGTCTACCAGGAATTTATATCAGTGGTTGAAATAAAGCCTAAAGCATTTTTCAATACCTGTAAACAATTAATAAAAAAATAAATAAATCACTGTTTGACCCAATAACCCCTTTTGATGAATTTGTGCTTAGAAATAAAACTGTTTTTTTTTGTATATAGGCCTGTAAATATGCATATTTATCAAAGCATTGTTTACATTGAAAAAAGCCCTTAGAGATAAAATAGATGTCCAGAAAAAGTAATGGCTCAGTTACATTACTTCAAATCATGTCAGTTCAAATACTACATTGATTAATATTTTATTAATTAATAATATAACACAAGATAATTAAAAGGACTGGATTAGAGTTTAACAAAATGTGAGAACAATAATGAAGTTCCTCAAAAAACTAAAAATAGAAGTAACATATGACCCAACAATTCCACTCCTGGGCATATATCTAAAGAGAACAAAAACATTAGTCTGAAAAAATACTTTTAACCCAATATTCATAGCAACAGTTTTTACAATAGCCAAGAAAATGAAGCAACTTAAGTGTTCATCAATATATAGATAGATAAGGAAGATGTAATATACACACAATGGCACATTATTCAGCCATTATAAAGAAAGACATTTTGCCAATTGTAACAATATGGATAGACTGGGTGGGTGTCCTGCTAAATGAGATATTTTGGACAGTGAAAGATAAATACTATATATTATCACTTATACTTGGAATTTGAAAAATAAACACATGAATATAGCAAAACAGAAATAGAGTTACAAATATCTACAATCAGCTTGCGGTTACCAATGGGGAGAAGGAAGCAGGGAAGAAACTGGATACCCAATAATCTTCACATTTCTGAATACCATAATCCATCAAAATAGTCAGAAGAAGGATATCAGCATTAAGTCTGATACAGTCAGGCAGTATCTCTATGCAATTCAACCACATTTATCTCTAGTTCTTTCTCAAAGGCAGTGTAAGAAATGACCAAGTAGAATAATTGAAACTGAATATAATAAAACTAATAACTTAAGGAATTTATCAGATCAGTTCACTATTTTCTATTTCTTTCTTAACTGAATTTTTAAGTATAGAATGAATTGTGCATTTTTAAAACTATAAGTATAAAGCACTAGCTAAGGAGACATCCTGAAAACTAAGAATTTAAAATAAAATTATATTGGTAAAACTGCATATTTGTGTGTTGAAACTTTCACAAAAATTTCTATTTCCTACTGATAAATTTTTACACAAATGAAAATGCAAAAAGCATCTTCTCCATTTAATGTAGCAACAAAAGCTTGTCAAATAGAAGTCACATTGATTATTCATGTTAAAAAACATCAAAGCTATCCATCAACTATGTTCATTTAACATGGGTTTAGTGTTTTTTTAAAGACACTATTCTTCCCAAAGCTCTGTGTCTAATCAACAAGTCCATTAAAGCAATTACTTTAGTTATAATTATCTTTGGTTAAGCTGATCAGTCATAATGCATTTTTATTTTTATACAATTTCTCTTATATTTTGTGTGATATACTTGGCAATCATTCCATCACTGTCATCACTGAAAACAAGCTATCACAATAGTGAATTATTTCATCAAATTTTATTTTGTCTTACAGTTTCCCAGGCATTTCTTCATATGGATATAGAGCAGGTAGTTATGATAATTTCCAGTTTTAAGATGAAAGTATCGAATCACAAGCAAGTGATATAACCTTCAGAGAAGCTAATATTAGCACTCCAGTCTGAATTTCTTTCTTTAGGTTCCTTCAAAGACACTGTCAGTACATATAACATATTTTGAATATTTATAATTAGATTCAAACTCTTGAAATCAGGAATATTTTTTATTTCTTTTTCATTCTTCTTTTGAACAATTGACTGATGTACCAAAAATAAAATTGGCGAAAAAATGTCTGAAGATCATTATCCTATTTACAACACAGAAATATTTCAAACATTGATTTTATTAGAAATCTACTTGGACCATAAAGAAGACTGAGCACTGAAAAACTGATGAGTTTGAACTGTGGTGCTGGAGAAAACTCAAGAGAGTCCTTTGGACAACAAGATCAAATCAATCTTAAAGGAAATCTGTCCTGGATATTCATTGCTAGGACTGATGCTGAAACTGAAGCTCCAATACTTTGGTCACATGAAGTAAAGAGACAACTCTTTGGAAAAGACTTTGATGCTGGGAAAGATAGAGAGCAAGAGGAGAAAGGGCTGACAGAGGTTGAGCTGGTTGGAGGGCATCACTAACGCAATGGACTTGAGTTTACAAACTCAAGTAGATAGTGAAGGAAAGGGAAGTCTGGTAAGCTGCAGTTCATGGTGCTGCAAAGAGTCAGACTTAATGACTGAACGATAACAACAAAAACACTTCTAAAATATGTAAATGGAAAGAGACACATGCACCCCAATGTTCATCGTGGCACTGTTTATAATAGCCAGGACATGGAAGCAACCTAGATGCCCATCAGCAGATGAATGGATAAGGAAGCTGTGGTACATATATACCATGGAATATTACACAACCGTTAAAAAGAATTCACTTGAATCAGTTCTAATGAGATGGATGAAACTGGAGCCCATTATACAGAGTGAAGTAAGCCAGAAAGATAAAGAACATTACAGTATACTAACACATATATACGGAATTTAGAAAGATGGTAACGAAGGCCCTATATGCAGGGCAGAAGAAGAGATGCAGAAGTACAGAACAGACTTTTGAACTCTGTGGGAGAAGGTGAGGGTGGGATGTTTCGAAAGAACAGCATGTATATTATCTGTGGTGAAACAGACCACCAGCCCAGGTGGGATGCATGAGTCAAGTGCTCGGGCCTGGTGGGCTGGGAAGACCCAGAGGAATCGGGTGGAGAGGGAGGTGGGATGGGGGACTGGGATGGGGAATACGTGTAACTCTATGGCTGATTCACATCAATGTATGACAAAACCCACTGATAAATTTAAAAAATAAAATAAAATAAAATATGCAAATGATATTTAAGTGATATTTTGCCTTACTTAAGTCATAAAACTGTTTTGGAGATAAAATAGAGAAAATCCATTATATTTTTTGCCCAGTTAGATTTCTTTTTCTAATGATTTTTGTTTCTTTGCACCACTCCAACAGAAGTATGCCTCTACTTTCTTCCTGGTTGCTTCAAATTAAGTTCGAGTTGTATTAATAATCATCAAATTTTTTCAGCAGAGTCAAATAAACTCAAAGGGCAGACTATTTTTACCCTTCCTTACTTCTTTCTTTTCCTTGCCTTTGTTCTGGCTTACCATGGAAATTGTGACTGAACAGTAAATCCTACAAATGCCATTAGTATTGAAAAAAGAAATGGTCTAAGATGGAGTTGCAATCTATTCATTAATGTTTAGAACACATTTTGACCCCAGTATAATTCTGCTTCTTGGAGTGAGATATACATTATGTGATAAAAGCACTCTTGTACTATGAATACATTGTCTCTGAGCTGTGTTTCCCAATAAACTAGAAAACAGCCCTGTCATTTCTATGAACTTCCTTAACAAGAATTCTACAGCAATTTGTGATTAGTACCTGCTTCTGCCCCTAAATTAGCATCTTAACATAAATATGAAATTGTTCCAGAAGGGATAAACAATTGATATTCTCATATTCATATGAACTAAGGTTCATTTTTGCATATTGATTTCTCATATCAGAAAACAAGATAAGGGATAGATATTATCATTGATTTCTAGGCATAATGCCATGATGGGATGGGGAAGAGAACACTTAAGAAACAAGCTGGTATCCTTGTTGGTTGCTGGTATATGTGTGTAAACAAGAGCTATACTACCTCTATCACAGAATGGCACCGTGTGCTGCCTCAGGTGTTACTGCCTGATGTTGTGTGGCGGTTGCCAGATATACCCTTGGCCCATACCCATGCTAAAGCAAATTTTCTGTCCAGTGCCCCCTCCGTATATGCATATACTTGACCACCCTGGTGTACAAAACTTGACAGAGAAGCAAACTTGCTTTTGATTGTATCAACGTTACTCCAGTATGAATTCTTCTTGAAGTTCTGTTGGAATTTATATGTGAATAGGCTTTCAAACTGTGGTGATGGAGAAGACTCTTGAGAGTCCCTTGGACAGAAAGAAGATCAAATCAGTCAATCCTAAAGGAAATTAATCTTGAATATTCATTGGAAGTACTGGTGCTGAAGCTGAAGCTCCAATAATTTGGTCCCCTGATGCAGAGATTAGATTCTTTGAAAAAGACCCTGATGCTAGGAAAGATGAAGGCAGGAGGAGAAGGGGGCAACAGAGGATGAGATGGTTGGATAGCATCATCAACCCAATGGACATGAGTTAGAGCAAGCTCCAGGAGATAGTGAAGGATAGAAAAGCTTGGTATGCTGCAGTTTATGGGGTCACAAAAAGGTGGACATGACCTAGGAAATGAACAACAACAATCTGTGTATACAAAATTTGAATTTTGCAACATTCTCAGTCATTATGAATCTAAGGGATTTACTACATAAATGTCTTAATTAAATAATATAATCATTATAATTGCAGTAGCTAGATATGAGGATTTTATATAGCATGAGAATTTCCTGATCTCACTACAATAGAGTAGTCGAGAGGAATTTTTAGCAAAACTTCAGAAGTGTCCTATAGTCTGTCTCCATACTAATTCACTGACTCTTTTATAATACATTGAAAGAAGATTCTGGGTTCTAGGAGATTATCAGACAGAATTTCTTAGAAAAATAGCTTTGCAGTCTACTTAAAATAATAATGAATAATTAGCCATTACTTTCTGCTTGTGAGATTTCTTCTTTTTAACTGGTTGCAGCAAAATTGGAAATTCTTCCTTATTTTAAAAGAGGAAGAAAGTGCAATTTCAACTACAATCAAGCCTAGTAAAAATGACATTGTCACTGCCATTTTTTTTTTTTTTTTTTTTTTTTTTTTTTTGCCCAGAATGACCTGCTTTCTTTTATACCTTACATGATTGACAGGGAAGATGCTATTTTATACTTTTTCCCTCGTTTGAAATACTGAAGACGTGACTTTCTCCACATGTTAACAAAAATACTACAAAAGTAGAAAAGGTGCAAAATTGCCAAGATACATAGCAACACAAAAAGTATGAAGATCCTCACAGTTTCTTATTTCCTAGTTATAATTTTTAAAATTATTTCCTGGGAAATATAATGACCATGTCAAAAAGCAGTGACATTACTTTGACAACAAAGTTCCTATTGTTAAATCTATGGTTTTACTAGTAGTCACATATGGATGTGAGATTTGGACCATAAAGAAGGTTAAACATTGAAGAACTGATGCTTTTGAGCTGTGGTGTTGAAAACTCTTAAGAGTTCCTTGAACTGCAAGGAGATCAAACCAGTCAATTCTAAACAACATCAACCCTGAATATTCATTAGAAGGACTGATGTTGAAACTGAAGCTCCAATAATTTGGCCACCTGATATGATGAGCCGACTCATTAGAAAAGACCCTGATGCTGGGAAAGATTGGAGGCAGGAAGAGAAGGGAATGGCAGAGGATGAGATGGCTGGATGGTATCACTAACTCAATGGACATGAATATGAGCAAGTTCTTGGCAATGGTGAAGGATAGGGAAGCCTGACGTGTTGCAGTCCATGGGGTCACAAAGGGTCAGACATGACTGAGCTACTGAAAAACAACAGCAAATAATGACCTCAGCTTTAGTAAGCTGCCCTCTCACGGGAAAGTTCTTTTAAGATTGTGTGTTCAGAGGAAGAAAGGATTTTTCAAGTGGCAAATGTCTAAAAGCCTCCTTGACCTGGTGTATTCAAAGTTGCTTGTGCATCTAGTCATATATTTAATGTATTTCCTCAACACTTTCACTCAAAGTCTATCTTATGAATGCTGAAAATCTTGGAAAATGTCAGAGCCTTATGAATACTCACATATGATAAATTTAGTTGTTCACATTTGGTTCTTCTATTATATGTTCCTGTCCCAAGCTGGCCTGTATTCTGTCCTGCCAGACCAGAGTAAATCAGGGGCACTGGGAACTGCTTCCTTTAAGCCCAAGGGCTGTATGATGCAGTACTGTGGATCCCTGTTCCTTGGAGGCCCTGAGTCCTACTGAAGTGATTCAAGATTTTAAAACATTGGTTTGTAATATTAACATTTAGTCGTGTGGTAATTAAAGAAAACTCTCAGATATGCTGTCAAATTTTAACACATTGCAGACCACTGATGTGCTAACTAAAATTGCAAGGTTAATTTGCTTTTGTGCATCACTCAATAAAATTACCCTTACCGTCTTTGTAAATATATTTGAAGTTCTTATAACATCCAATGATTAGTGCAGTTGGACCTTTGCCCTAATCTTTTAATGTTTCTAATTTCTATGTGAACATTTCAGCACTTTTAAAATTAACCAGCAAGTCCTTCATTAAAGTGTCCGCCTAATGCACTCAATTAAGAAGCAAATATAGTTGAGATACAAGCTCATTGCTTATTCTCTTCAGCAAAGAATGGTCAGTTACACAATAACTATCAAATGCAAACAAAGTAGTTCTATTTATTAAAAAAAAATTATACAAGCAGTTTTAGCTTTTATTCACTCAGTTTTATTTTTAAAAGTGCTATAAATTTGAATGCAAAAAATAAACTTTTAAAGTTATTGTTTTTATAAGTTTTATATAATAAAATTGCATATTTTTATTTATTTTATTTTATTATTATTATTTGCAAAGTTGAGTTCCAAATGCTGTGAGTACAGGGGAAATCAACCCTGGATACTCTTTGGAAGGACTGATGCTGAATCTGAAGCTCCAGTACTTTGGCCACCTGATGCTAACAACTGACTCATTGGAAAAGATTCTGATGCTGGGAAAGATTGAAGGCAAAAGGAGAAGAGGGCAACAGAGGATGAGATGGTGGGTGTACATGAACTTGGGCAAACTCTGGGAGATGGTGAGGGATAGGGGAGCCTGGCATGCTGCAGTCCCTGGGGTCACAGAGCTGGACATGACTGAGTAAACTGAACTGAACTGGTGCTATCAGAGAACAATTGAGAAATAACTCTAGAAAGAATGAATAAGTACAATTATAATTGAAATGCATCGTAATATGTTGTATTGAAATGTATCATAGTAGGTTGTCTTCTGACTCGTTTGTTTGAGGGGTTCCTTTTTCCTTAGTGCCAAAATATGAATATTTATGATTCATGCCCTGCAATCCCATTTCCCACTCTCTTCCTCTTTAAACTGACTGCTCTTAATCTACACTAGGCAAAAATTCTTGCAATTAAAGTTGCTGGCATGGACAAAATATAGACTGAAAAAACAATGAGTAAATGCCTGAGAACTTAATTTATTAATAAACTCTATAGAATTGAAAATATTAAGAATCAATTTTATATGAAATTTGCATTGTTTATCTGTAGGCATTTCCAAAGTAGTTGGAACTGAGCATAACTCTAACAAGATTTAATAGAATTTTCCAAATGTTCTGTGTTACCTTTCTCTCTTTTGACAACTAGTATTTTTCCTCCACCTCCATGTTGCTAACCATGGTTCTGACTCTGTGAGAGTTAAGAGAAGTAAAGGGTAAAGAAAGATTTTACTCTGGTAGTACTGTTTCGAGATGGCAAGTGTTTGAAGCTGACTCACTCTCATGACATTTTAATACATTTTGCAATTTCTGTAGATGCTAATGGTGCACTTCAGCTGACAATTCCCTTTTCAAATACTGATTTTTCCTGTGATTAAATCCATACCAATTCTCTGTCTCTGGGAACTCCAAAATATTTTTAGTGGTTTCTTTGGCAGGATGCAAAATGACTCAAGCTGGTTTTCCCCCATGTAGTCTATTTCTGTCTTTTCTCAGGCATCACAAAACTTTTGATCCCATAAATTGTAGAAGAAGAGGTTACTCCACCATACAGCTGCTTTTCTTTTCTTCTTTCTTTTTTCTTTTTCTTTTTATCCTTTAGGTCAGGGCTTAGTAAAATAAGGCTGTTTGGACAAATCCATTCACTTACCTGTGTGTGTAAATAAGGTTTTATTAGTACACATGTCTTTTGATTTGTATGTATTAATAGTATATAGCTGCTTGTGTACAAAATAGGTAGGATTGAATAGTTGTGACTGAGGTCATACAGCCAGTAAAATATAAAATATTTATCTTCTAGCTGTTTGCAGAAAAATGTTTGCTGACCCTGATCTAAACACCAGGAATTGAAATCAAGTTTAGCCTCATATACTATGCAAATATCCAGGGACACATAGTGAGCTCTCTGAGTGAGTCAACTCAAGACCCACTGGGAGGAGTACAGACACTAGGTAAATCTCAAAAGACATCTCATATTCTCTTTATTCATTATTTATCACTAATACTTTTGAATTTTGAACAAATATTTAAATACTTACTTTGACATAATGACTTATTCAGGTGGCACTAGCAGTAAAGAACTTTTATTGTCTATATTAGAAATTACTTTGACATCTAATATTATAACTTAATTTCACATCTAGCATTTTGTAATTTAACACTTCAGTAGTTAACTCTATATTGACATTTCATTGTAAAAAAAATATTTAGAAGGATGAGCTACACTTAACTCACACTTTCAGTTCAGTTCAGTTCAGTCGCTCAGTCATGTCCGACTCTTTGAGACCCCATGAATCACAGCAAACCAGGCCTCCCTGTCCATCACCAACTTCTGGAGTTTACTCAAACTCATGTCCATCGAGTCAGTGAGGCCATCCAGGCATCTCATCCTCTGTTGTCCCCTTCTCCTCCTGCCCCCAATCCCTCCCAGCATCAGGGTCTTTTCCAATGAGTCAACTCTGTATGAGGTGGCCAAAGTATTGGAGTTTCAGCTTCAGCATCAGTCCTTCCAATGAACACCCAGGACTGATCTCCTTTAGGATGGACTGGTTGGATCTCCTTGCAGTCCAATGGACACTCAAGAGCCTTTTCCAACACCGCAGTTTAAAAGCATCAATTCCCAGGGAAGAATACAGGATCCAGATGCCATTTCCTTCTCCAGGGGATCTCCCTGACCCAGGGATCAAAACTGTGCCTCCTGCATTACAGGCAAATTCTTTACCATGAGCTACCTGGTAGTGAATACTTAATAATTATCAGCTATTACTCATATTATTTCTCCACAGAGCAAATCTGATGATAGAGGATGTAAAAAAACATAAAAGGAAAACAAGAAATCCCCCAAATAATGAAAACCCCAACCTCAATACAATCCCAATAAAGTTCTAAGATTGAGTTAAAAAAAAAAAAAAAGCATCAATTCTTCAACACTCAGCTTTCTTTACAATCCAACTCTTACATTCATACGTGACTACTGGAAAAACCATAGCCTTGACTAGACAAACCTTTGTAGGGAAAAAAATATCTCTGCTTTTTAACTTGCTGTTTAGGTTGGTCATAACTTTCCTTCCAAGGAGTAAGCATCTTTTAATTTCATGGCTATCGTCACCATCTGCAGTGATTTTGGACCCCCTGAAAATAAATGCAGGCTCTGTTTCCACTGTTTTCCCATCTGTTTGCCATGAAGTGATGGAACCAAAAGCTATGATCTTAGTTTTCTGAATGTTGAGCATTAAGCCAACTTTTTCACTCTTCTCTCTCACTTTCATCAAGAGGCTCTTTAGTTATTCTTCACTTTCTGCCATAAAGGTGGTGTCATCTGCATGTCTGAGGTTATTGACATTTCTCCTGGCAGGCTCAATGCCAGCTTGTGATTCATTCAGCCCAGCATTTCTCATGATGTACTCTGCATATAAGTTAAATAAGCAGGGTGACAATATACAGCCTTGACATTCTCCTTTTCCTATTTGGAACCAGTCTGTTGTTCCATGTCCAGTTCTAACTGTCATTTCCTAACCAACATACAGATTTCTGAAGAAGCAGGTCAGGTGGTCTGGTATTCCCATCTCTTGAAGAATTTTCCATAAGTTCTCGTGAGTCACACAGTCAAAGGCTTTTGCATAGTCAATAAAGCAGAAATAGATGCTTTTCTGGAACTCTCTTACTTTTTTGATGATCCAGCAGATGTTGGCAATTTGATCTCTAGATCCTCTCCCTTAAAATCAACTTAAACATCTGGAAGTTTATGGTGCATGTATTGCTGAAGCCTGACTTGGAGAATTTTGATCATTACTTTACTAGCATGTGAGATGAGTGCAATTGTGTGGTAGTTTGAGGATTCTTTGATATTGCCTTTCATTGGTACTGGAATGAAAATTGATCTTTTCCAGTCCTGTGGCTACTGCTGAGTTTTCCAAATTTGTTGCCATATTGAGTGTAACACTTTCACAGCCTCATCTTTTAGGATTTGAAAAAGATCAACTGGAATTCCTTCACCTACACAAGCTTTGTTCGTAGTGATGCTCCCTAATGCCCATTTGACTTCACATTCCAGGATATCTGGCTCTAGGTAAGTGATCACACCATCGTGATTGTCTGGTTCATGAAGATCTTTTTTGTATAGTTCTTCTGTGTATTTTTGCCACCACTTCTTAATATCTTCTGCTTCTATTAGGCCCATAAAATTTCTGTCCTTCATTGAGCCCATCTTTGCATGAAATGTTCCCTTGGTATCTCTAATTTTCTTGAAGAGGTCTCTAGTCTTTCCCATTCTATTGTTTTTGCTCTATTTCTTTGCATTGATCGCTGAGAAAGGCTTTCTTATCTCTCCTTACTATTCTTTGGAACTCTGCATTCAAATGGGTATATCTTTCCCTTTCTCCTTTGCTTTTTGCTTCTCTTCTTTACACAGCTATTTGTAAGTCCTCCTCAGACAGCCATTTTGCTTTTTTGCATTTCTTTTTCTTGGGGATGGTCTTGATCCCTGTCTCCTGTGCAATGTCACGAACCTACATCCGTAGTTCATCAGGCACTCTGTCTATCAGATCTAGTCCCTTAAGTCTATTTCCCCTTTCCACTGTATCATTGTAAGGGATTTGATTTAGGTCATACCTAGTGATTTTCCTTACTTTCTTCAAGAGAAGTCTGAAGTTTTCAATAAGGTGTTCATGATCTGAGCCACAGTCAGCTCCGGCTCTTGTTTTCCCTGACTGTATAAAGTTTTTCCATCTTTGGCTGCAAATAATAAAGTCAATTTGATTTTGGTGTTGGCCATCTGGTGATGTCCACGTGTAGGTCTTCTCTTTTGTTGTTGGAAGAGGATGTTTGCTGTGACCAGTGCATTCTCTTGGCAAAACTCTATTGGCCTTTGCCCTGCTTCATTCTGTGTTCCAAGGGCAAATATGCCTGATACTCCATGTGGTTCTTGACTTCTTACTTTTACATTCCAGTTTCTGTAATGAAAAGGACATCTTTTTGGGGTGTTAGGTCTAAAAGGTCTTGTAGATCTTCATAGAACCATTCAGCACCAACTTATTCAGCATTACTAGTTGGGGCATAGAGTTGGGTTACTGTGATATTGAATGGCTTGCCTTGGAAATGAACAGAGATCATTCTGTTGTTTTTGAGATTGCATCCAAGTACTGCACTCCGGACTTTTTGTTGACTGTGATGTCTACTCCATTTCTTCTAAGGGATTTTGCCCACAGTAGTAGATATAATGGTTATCTGAGTTAAATTCACCCATTCTAGTCCATTTTAGTTCACTGATTCCTAGAATGCTGACGTTCACTCTTGCCATCTCCTGTTTGACCACTTCCAATTTGCCTTGATTCATGGATCTAACATTCCAGGTTTCCTATGCAATATTGCTCTTTACAGTTTCAGACCTTGCTTCTATCACCAGTCCCATCCACACCTGTTTTTGCTTTGGTTCTGTCTCTTCATTCTTTCTGGAGTTATTTCTCCACTGTTCTCCAGTAGCATATTGGGTATCTACTGACCTGGGGAGTTCATCTTTCAGTGTACTATTTTTTTTTTGCTTTTTCATACTGTTCATGGTGTCCCAATCTTGTGATTATTTGTAATTCTCTATATGTAGCCCTTGCAGGAAAAGAGGGTATCCTATTTGATTCATTATTTTATCCCAATAAGGCTAACAATGACATTAACTTTTTTATGGCATAAAATAAATGAAAAGCAATTAAAGTATTTGAGTTGAAGTAACATCTAAACTACGTGATTCTCAGCTGGTGTCTTTTATATTTTTGTTTAGAAGCTTTCTATCTTATCAAACTATCTTAAAAACTTTCTAAAACAAGATAAGATACACATACACACACAGTCAAAATCACATTTATTTCCACCAAAAGATGTTAAAAGAACACCTCAAACTATTTTGGTTTCTATAAAGAGAGACTTTTAAGTAATAATATAATAGAAGCATTGCCATCATGAGTCCCAGTTTTGAAATTTCACGTTGATATCTCAAGGTTCATTTAAAAGATTCTCTCATTACACTTGAAAAAATTTTGAAAGTGGGGCAAGAGTTTCATAATTAAATAGCAGAAGAAAAATCCATTGAGTCACACCATCTCAAAGCTGAAGATTTTCATGATTATGTAGTGTTAAACAACTTATTTAACATAAGGAACAAATTTAGTGTTGTAAGTTGAAAACTCAGGCTTTCTGACTCTTCAAATTGTGTTTTCTACTATCTGATTCTTACAGAAAGTCAACAAACACAATGGGGAACTGGTGATTTTTATATCAATCATATCATTAATTCTAGATTTAATTCATTAGCATTACCAAATGTCTCATTCTACTGTTTTTCTCCCATATTTCCCTTCAAACACAACAATTTCCTTGGCAAATAAAACATCCATAAGTACACTTGGGTCTATCTCTGAGGTTTCTGACAATTGGTATTTTAAGATAAGCATACAAATAAATGGAGGCAACTTCAGGGTAAGATATCTTGGCAACATTCAATTTTTGTCTCATATAAAGGATCATGGGTTCCTCACAGAAGGCTATGCTACACTATGAAAGCCTTCTTTTTAGTCATCACAATGATATTTCTAAAAGAGCAATCCATATTTTCTCCTCTACATATCTGTACAAAACTAACTTGTGGGATAATTTGTAGGGTAATTTGTGTCTATTTAGCTACAAAATCTGACAGTAAATACATAGAGACAGTTGAGCAAAGTATACCCTTTAGAAAAACTTAATAGAATGACTCTATAAATATAAATTTTAAATACATTCTTATGAATTATCTAAATAATAGTAAACACTATATGTTCTTAGTTCATTACTTTCACACAAATAGATGCCTCTAAAACACTTAAGACCTACCTTCATTCCTTGCTTCCTTTCTTTCTTTTTCTCTTTATTTTGAAAATTTTGCTTTTTAGAAGAAGCAAAATAATATTATTATTTAAAAGTGAATGTAAGTTTCTAGATGCCAAAGTATAACTTCTCATCATCATCAACTTCTCATCAGATCACATGCTGATGGTAGTGACAACAAATAGTGAATTGATGATGTTAAAGAATAATTGCAAAGAAAGCAGTTTGACTTCATATTTAATATTTTATGACATGTAATAATAAAATACAGTTTTTCCCTCACCAATAATAGAAATTGATAAGAATCTGACTTAGCTAAAACTGTGCTAGATAAATTGCTCTTTTTGAAATTAAAAAAAAAATAGCAATTCAAATTCACAGTTATTCTATTCTATAACCTTTACCCCTCATTGGCCCATTCCCAGATTATTACATTTAAAGTACATATTCCTGAAATAGATAATTTTATGTGGACAGAAAGATCACTATATCTACTTTTCAGAAAGATATTAATTTGCCAGAAACATAAATTTACTCACAATTACAATATTGAATTCTCCTTGAAACTGCATAGAGGCAAAACAAACTTTTTATTACTTACTGCTTCCAATTTGTGAACTTGATATAATTCATTCTAAAAGTGAAAACATTGGTATCCTTAATATATTTTATGAAGTGCATGAATTATGCAAGAACCGAGGAAGAAAAAATATATAGCAGGATTCACAATCCACTTAGGTTATAAAGAAATATTTCCTTCCTTAAAAATAACTTCCTCTGCATCTATTGAGATAATCATATGGTTTTTATCTTCCAATTTGTTAATGTGGTGTATTACATTGATTGATTTGCGGATATTAAAGAATCCTTGCATTCCTGGGATAAAGCCCACTTGGTCATGGTGTATGATTTTTTTAATATGTTGTTGGAATCTGTTTGCTAGAATTTTGTTAAGGATTTTTGCATCTGTGTTCATCAGTGATATTGGCCTGTAGAACATTACAGTATACTAACACATATATACGGAATTTAGAAAGATGGTAACGATGGCCCTATATGCAGAGCAGAAGAAGAGACGCAGAAGTACAGAACAGACTTTTGAACTCTGTGGGAGAAGGTGAGGGTGGGATGTTTCGAAAGAGCAGCATGTATATTATCTGTGGTGAAACAGACCACCAGCCCAGGTGGGAGGCATGAGTCAAGTGCTCGGGCCTGGTGGGCTGGGAAGACCCAGAGGAATCGGGTGGAGAGGGAGGTGGGATGGGAGACCGGGATGGGGAATTTGTGTAACTCTATGGCTGATTCATATCAATGTATGACAAAACCCACTGAAAAAAAAAAAAAAAGAAAAAAAAAAAAAAAAGAAAAAAATAGTTAACAAATGTGAAAGAAAAAAAAAAATAATAACTTCCTATTTGTTAGTTTGTTCTTCTTTATGAATTTCACCAGATAGATGTTACCAAGTAGGGGGAGGATCAAAGAGGACCCTCTCTTGTTGGTCTCTGGTCTTGGTAAGGATACAAAGAAGAATCTGAGGTCTTACCCATGGAGTAAACAAGTTTATTAAGGAAAGAACAGAAACAGCACCTCAAGGGAGAGGGCTCTCAAGGGCCAGAGAGAGGCACTGGCCCCCTAATGATAAAGGGGTTTTCAAGATGGCTTTTACATATTCAATTAAGTAGGCATGGACTGATAGTTTTGATTGATAGTCACGTGTTACATAACAACTGACTCTACTTCGCATTTCTTTCCCATAATTCAGTCTATTATAGTCAGATGTATGTATATACAGAATATTTATGAACACTTAATAGGGTCCTGGCTGCCTAAGCTCACTTGAGGACACAGCAGCTGTGCTCTGTGCATCAAGCGTGCATGTGCTGGAGTTGGTTTCTGTGGTTACTTTGTGGGCTTCCCAGGTGACACTAGCCTGCCAATGCAGGAGACATTAAGAAATGCAGGCTCGATCCCTGGGTCGAGAAGATCCCCTGGATGAGGGCATGGTAATTCCCTCCAGTATTCTTATCTGGAGAATTCCATGGACAGGGGATCCTGGTGGGCTTTAGTTCGTAAGGTCGCATAGAGTTGGACACAACTGAAGCAACTTAGCATTCACAAGCGCATTGCAGTTATTTTGTAGCATATCTGTGAAGTCGCCTGGGCCACATTAGGGTATGTCTGTGGTGGGATATAGAGGTCAGCTTGCATCCTTCTTGGCTAGGTCACCCATCAGTGCTCACGCCTAACTTCCTGTCTAACATAGGATAGTTGAAGAAAAACGACAAAATATGACTAAGATCTAACCAGTAACTTTAGTTGCACCTAATATTTTCTGGGCTTCCCTCATAGCCCAGTTAGTAAAGAATCTGCTTGCAATTCAGGAGACCTGGGTTCGATTCCTGGGTCAGAAAGATCCCCTGGAGAAGGAAATGGCAACCCACTCTAGTATTCTTGCCTAGAGAATTCCATGGACAGAGGAGTCTGGCAGCTACAGTCCATGAACTACAAGAGTTGGACCCTACTTAGTGACTAAACCACCACCACAGGTAAATGCTAACAGGTAAATCTTTTCTTGGTATTTTTAGGAAATTTACTCTGTGTTTGTATGTCATGCATATTTCTGATATTTTCAAATATTTCAAATTTCTGATAATTTCTAGTTTCACCTGGTGCTGCTCCTAACCAAGTTGGTGAGTGGCTGACTCTTCTGCGGTTGTGTCTCTAGTATATCTTGGTGTGCAGCAAGAGAAATCAGGTGTCCAAATCTGTGTCTTCTGGATCCTCTTTTTGCTTCAGAATGATATATCTAGGGAAAAATACCGTTTCATCTAAAGTTATCATCTGAGGTCCTAGTACATACTTTTGCTTTAGATGTCCTTCTATCTTCACCACAAACCTCTCTCTTCCTCTATGTTTCCTTAGAGATATGGAAAGTACACTTCCTATGCACTGCATGCTGGACATGAAGAACAAAAGTCACCTCAATTGCCTTCTCCTGCCAAAGCCACTGGACATTTTTCCTTCACAGTATTGAAACTGAACTTTTTTTGGAATTTCTCCTAAAAGATTACAGTCTGTGTTTGCCATTAGCTGCTTCTCCCTTTTCTTGAGTACACTAATATAATGAGAGGTGGGATTTGTCCTTTTAATTTCTTTATCACCACGTCTTCTTTATTCCTTTCCTGGACGTATAGTAAACTTCAGTATGCCAGTTATCCAGAACAAACACAGAGATTTGAAAATCTTGTATTTCCAAATAAAGTCTCACAGTTTGTCGGTTTCTTGTCTATTATTTAGGAAGTGAGAAAGTGGGTGTTTATTCTTTTTGGGGTTTGAATTTCAAATTTCTGATCTAGCATTCCTATAGCTTCACACTATTCTACCAGTTTTCTCTCCACCATGGGGTTGACTCAGGAAAGGGCAAGAACACCTTAAAATTTGTTCTCTAATTGTATATTTTACTGCTAAATGCAAATTTTGTTAAATATTAATATTTTATACACTCTAGTGCTTATATGAGGTTTTATTGTTTACAGCATAACAAATTGCAAGCTGTAATTTATTTCAACTCAGAGAAAGCTTTATATAAACATACATTAAATATATATAATGTTAATCAAGTAAATATAATGTAAATATATGCAAAATATATAATGTATAAATATAATATAAATCAAGTAAATATAGTGGAGAAACAATTGGGGGCATTTGAAATGGAATAAGGTTATATAGATTTAGTAAATTGAGCATCAGTTTTTAACCGCATTTCTATACTGACCAAGTTGGCTCAAATCTCTGCTTGGTTTTCTATATACTGCTCTAGAGCAGACCTACATTTTTGCTTTCCTGTGTTAGAACAGCATGCCTCCCATCCCAAATGCCTGCCTCTCTTTCTATCTCTCCTAGCTGTAGTGCATGCTTAGTTTTCCCCAAACTCAATTCTAAACTCACATTGGGCAAAAAGGCATCATTTTTCTCAAGTAAGTTCTAAATATGTTTCTGTGGCATGAAGCCTGATGAGCAAAGTCTGCTACACCTTCATTGCTCTAGCTTTACCTCCATGGCATATATATATATATATATATGTATATATATATACATACACGCACACACACATACATAATTTTCCTTTAGTACCTAGTCATCAATCTGTTGTCCCCGGAACATTATATTATTGTCCTTTACTTCTCATTTCCTTCACAATCACAGTAAACTTTTTATTGATAATTCTCAACTTGTTATCTCCCATCCAATCTATTGGACGTCCCAGCTCATGTGGCCAACTGCATGCAATGTAGATACTTCAAAGCCGATACAAAATGTAAAAGAGTTTTCCCTCCCAATCTGCATTTTCTCCTGTATTACTTTATTTTTATTAATGGCTTCACTTTCCACCTACTTGCAGTCACTAGGACAATATAATGTCTTTACATCAGCTCTAATTCCAAGCTAGCTTCTCATGAAAATATTCATTTCTTTAGCTTTATTGAGGTATGTTGTTGTTGTTGTTGCTATTCAGTCGCTAAGTCATGTCTGACTCCTTGATATCCCATAACCTTCTTTGTCCATGAGATTTCCCAAGCAAAAATACTGAAGTGGGTTGCCATTTCCTCCTCCAGGGTATCTTCCTGACCCACGGATCGAGCTTACGTCTCCCAAATTGGCAGGTGAATTTTTTAATGCTGAGCCACTGGGAAAACCCTATTGATGTGTAACTACAAATTAAATTGTAACATATTTGAAGTGTACAACATGGTGTTTTGATATACATAAATATTATGAAAATTATCCCCCTTAAAGTTAATTATCACAACCATCACATATTTACTTGTGTCTGTGTGTGTGTGTGTGTGTGTGTGTGTGTGTGAGAGAGAGAGAGAGAGAGAGAGAGAGAACACTTAAGTTCTTCTCTGCTAGAAAATTTCAAATATATAACAGTCACTGTGTTATACATTAGATCTTCATACCTTATTCATCTTATGCCTGAAAACTTATATCCTTTTACCAACGTCTTCCTATTCCCATCCCTCTTCCAACCCTGGTAACCACCAGTCTACTCTTTGCATCTATGAGCTTAACTTTTTCATTTCTTTTTAGATTTCAGATATAGGTGGTACCGCACAGTATTCATTTTTTTGTGTCTGGCTTATTTCACTTAGCATGATACCCTATACGTTCATCCATGTTGTTGCAAATGGCAGGATTTTATTCTTCTTTAAAGCTGAGTAATATTCCATAATATATCATAAATATATATAATATATATTAAGGAGTATGGCAAAAGCAAACAGATAGTACATTTTATTTATAAGAATTTAAGATCTGACCCCAAGTGTTTAAAAGGGGTCTTAGGGCAGTAAGTGCTTTGTTATGTCAAATTATATGACACAATACTTTAGGCTTGTGAGGTAAAAGCTCTAAGGCAAGTTTTAATGAGCTGTTTATATAAATTTTAAGTGAACTGTTTATACAGAAGTACAGACTATCATGATTAGATACTTGTTTTCCCAGATGAGCAAACTGCATTTTTTTTTTTTTTTAAAGATTCCTAGCCATTTCCTAAAAGAAATAGTAAAGTTTTTCATGATTGATAGCTTTACTGCCTGGGTGAGAATTACTCTGAGCAGCCACTTATGTTGACACAGATATTCCCAAATCAGAGTGCCAACACTTGTAGTGATGCTTCTGGGCTCTGTTCTCAATCTCAGCTTTGTGTCATTGCCTATTTGAAACTGAATTCAATCAACATTAAGTCACGTGTAAACTGAGAATCAAGAGTGCCCATATTATAACAAATGAAAAAAATTCTATCCATCTTGAAGAGAATGCAGAAACAGATATAGGGTATTAGCCAAATAACTTAGCTTTATTATTTACTTGTTATCTTAGGTCTTCTTTTGTTTCACAGTAGATAACAAGAAGGTGTCAGAATCCAACTATTGATTGCATTCTTCCCCTAAGATGACACATATTCCTTCTTAAGAAGTTAGCATTATATCTAAGGATGTTCTGCTGGGATGTTTGTCAAATCTAATAAATACTTTTGTCAAGCAGTTCTCTGGCCTCAGTGATCTTGCCTTGCTTCGATCATGATCTAAATCGCCAGAGGAAGAATATTTCCTCATTTGCTGAGCCCTTTGTAAAGTGTGGAATAAAGAGAAAAGAATACAGTCCAGAATTCCTTTCTTTTGGGGATCAGGGGTCACAGATCAAGGGCTAGATGTTTTCCATCTTGAATTAGGTTATTATATATTCTCTATCCATTATTTTGTTTTTTGATAGGTGAAATCAATATGGAAAATTATACCCAGGGTTTATTAGAATATGAGACTATCAGGAATGTTGGCAATTGTCTATTATTTGTAGTAACCTATAGGCTTTGGTACTAAAAATCTAATACCAGTAGTTGAGGGTCATCTAACTAGTTTTTAGCAAAATATCCATTTAAGGTAGCTAACTAGTATTGTATGTTTTCAATATTATTCGACAAGAGAAGTCAGATGCCAGACAGTCTGAGTCATAAAATATAGATAAAGAGTAAGACTTCCTTTCAAAGTCCATAAAAGTGAGGAAGTTTCAATAGATGTATAGTATCTTTTGTAATTTTTTTCCAAGTTGAATATTTATGAAAGTTTGGTTAAAGAAATAACTTTTACAAAACATACTCAGACGTTTTCCTTATATGATGTATTACAGGGAAATTTGTATTCAGCTATCTTTTTGTGAGTTTGGCTTCTAAAATTGTGTTTGCTAATTTAGAAGGTTAAATTTGGAACTACTGTTTCATTACCATAGAGTTAGATAACACTCTGAGGAATATATACACCAAAACGTTGATTGTGTTTTAGATCTAGCCAAACTATAAGTAAACAGAGGCCAGCTATTAGACTTATATCAGAGAGTAACAAGAAATGCAGCAAGCAATATTTAGAAAAAGACATCCTAGGTATCATGGTTAAGAGTTAGTTAAAGTCTGTTGAAATTAGAATGTTAAACCAGCAAAGATAAATAAAATATTTATGGGAATAAAGAATATTACTACACTTTAAAGCTTGATACTCTGCTATTTTAGTAATCTGGATCTTGGGACGAAACTTTTGGTTTACACATGAGCCTGAAAATTTCTGTTTCTGGAAAATTTCAAGAATTCTTAGTGTAAAGTATGCCTCCTTCCACTAATCTGAGGATGATTGTGTCCCTTAAATGAACTGTAGTGATTCCAAAGGCCAACCTTATTGAATTTTTCTTACATATTGGCAATATTATTTCCATAGACATTTGCAAACAGTTTTATCTTTAAATTCTCTTCCAGAATATCAGAAATCTAGAATTTAAGCTGTGTGAAGGTTGTTAAAACAATGCTGATGAATGTTTGGCTACACTCCCATTAAGAAGAGGTATTTTGCACAAGTTCTTTGCAGAAGTTGACCAAGTCTATCTGCAATGGAGCAGGTTTATAATCAGAGTGATATTACTAGCTGAGAGAAGCTGAATAATGGAAGATATCATTATCATTACTTTCCTACATTAAAATCCATAACGAATTTTATGGCATGGAAGGTAAAAATTCTTTTAAGAGCTTTGAAAATTTTAGTTCTGAAATATTGGGTTGGCCAAAAATTTCCTTCAAATTTTTTTTCCATTTATTTTATTAGTTGGAGGCTAATTACTTTACAATATTGTAGTGGTTTTTGCCATATATTGATGTGAATCAGCTATGGATTTATATGTATTCCCCATACTGATCCCCCCTCCCACCTCCCTCCCAACCCTATCCCTCTGGGTCTTCCCAGTGCACCAGGCCCGAGCACTTGTCTCATGCATCCAACCTGGGCTGGTGATCTGTTTCACCCTTGATAATATACATGTCTCAATGCTGCTCTCTCAGAGCATCCCACCCTCGCCTTCTCCTACAGAGTCCAAAAGTCTGTTCTGTACTTCTGTGTCTCTTTTTCTGTTTTGCATATTGGGTTATCGTTACTATCTTTCTAAATTCCATATATATGCATTAGTATACTGTATTGGTCTTTATCTTTCTGGTTTACTTCACTCTGTATAATGGGCACCAGTTTCACCTATCTCATTAGAACTGATTCATATGAATTCTTTTTAATGGCTGAGTAATATTCCATGGTGTATATGTACCACAGCTTCCTTATCCATTCGTCTGCTGATGGGTATCTAGGTTGCTTCCATGTCCTGGCTATTATAAACAGTGCTGCGATGAACATTGGGGTGCACGTGTCTCTTTCAGATCTGGTTTCCTCCGTGTGTATGCCCAGAAGTGGTATTGCTGGGTCATATGGTAGTTCTATTTCCAGTTTTTTAAAGAAATCTCCACACTGTTCTCCATAGCGACTGTACTAGTTTGCATTCCCACCAACAGTGTAAGAGGGTTCCCTTTTCTCCACACCCTCTCCAGCATTTATTGCTTGTAGACTTTTGGATAGCAGCCATCCTGACTGGCGTATAATGGTACCTCATTGTGGTTTTGATTTGCATTTCTCTGATAATGAGTGATGTTGAGCATCTTTTCATGTGTTTGTTAGCCATCTGTATGTCTTTGGAGAAATGTCAGTTTAGTTCTTTGGCCCATTTTTTGATTGGGTCATTTATTTTTCTGGAATTGAGCTTCAGGAGTTGCTTGTATATTTTTGAGATTAATCCTTTGTCTGTTTGTTCATTTGCTATTATTTTCTCCCAATCTGAGGGCTGTCTTTTCACCTTGCTTATAGTTTCCTTTGTTGTGCAAAAGCTTTTAAGTTTAATTAGGCCCCATTTGTTTATTTTTGCTTTTATTTCCAATATTCTGAGAGGTGGGTCATAGAGGATCTTGCTGTGATTTATGTCAGAGAGATTTTTGCCTATGTTCTCCTCTAGGAGTTTTATAGTTTCTGATCTTACATTTAGATCTTTAATCCATTTTGAGCTTATTTTTGTGTATGGTGTTAAAAAGTGTTCTAGTTTCATTCTTTTACAAGTGGTTGACCAGTTTTCCCACTGGTTGACTTGTTAAAGAGCTTGTCTTTTTTCATTGTTTATCCTTGCCTCCTTTGTCGAAGATAAGGTGTCCATAGGTTCCTGGATTTATCTCTGGGCTTTCTATTCTGTTCCATTGATCTATATTTCTGTCTTTGTGCCAGTACCATACTGTCCTGATGACTGTGGCTTTGTAGTAGAGTCTGAAGTCAGGCAGGTTGATTTCTCCAGTTCCATTCTTCTTTCTCAAGATTACTTTGGCTATTCGAGGTTTTTTTGTATTTCCATACAAATTGTGAATTGAAGTTCTGTGAAAAATACGGTTGGTAGCTTGATAGGGATGCATTGAATCTATAGATTTCTTTGGGTAGTATAGTCATTTTGACAATATTGATTCTTCCAATCCATGAACAGGGTATGTTTCTCCATCTGTTTGTGTCCTCTTTGATTTCTTTCATCAGTGTTTTATAGTTTTCTATGTATAGGTCTTTTGTTTCTTTAGGTAGATATACTCCTAAGTATGTTATTCTTTTTGTTGCAATGGTGAATGGTATTGGTTCCTTAATTTCTCTTTCTATTTTCTCATTGTTAGTGTATAGGAATGCAAGGGATTTCTGTGTGTTATATTTATATCCTGCAAATTTACTATATTCATTGATTAGCTCTAGTAATTTTCTGGTAGAGTCTTTAGGATTTTCTATGTAGAGGATCATGTTATCTGTAAACAGCGAGAGTTTCACTTCTTCTTTTCCTATCTGGATTCCTTTTACGTCTTTTTCTGCTCTGATTGCTGTGGCCAACACTTCCAAAACTATGTTGAATAGTAGTGGTGAGAGTGGGCACCCTTGTCTTGTTCCTGATTTTAGGGGAAATGCTTTCAATTTTTCACCATTGAGGCTAATGCTTGCTGTGGGTTTGTCATATATAGCTTTTATTATGTTGAGGTATGTTCCTTCTATTCCTGCTCTCTGGAGAGTTTTAATCATAAATTGATGCTGAATATTTCCAAAGGCTTTTTCCACATCTATTGAGATAGTCATATGGTTTTTGTCTTTCAATTTGTTAATGCGGTGTATTACATTGATTGATTTGCAAATATTAAAGAATCCTTGCATTCCTGGGATAAAGCCCACTTGGTCATGATGTATGAACTTTTTAATATGTTGTTGGATTCTGTTTGCTAGTGTTTTGTTAAGAATTTTTTAATCTATGTTCATCAGTGATATTGGCCTGTAGTTTTCTCTTGTGTATGTGTGTCATCTTTGTCTGGTTTTGAAATTAGGGTGATGGTGGCCTCATAGAATGAGCTTGGAAGTTTACCTTCTGCAATTTTCTGGAAGAGTTTGAGTAAGATAGGTGTTAACTCTTCTCTAAATTTTTGGTAGAATTCAGCTGTGAAGCCATCTGGTCCTAGACTTTTTTTGCTGGAAGATTTCTGATTACAGTTTCAATTTCTGTGCTTGTGATAGGTCTGCTAAGATCTTCTGTTTCTTCCTAGTTCAGTTTTGGAAAGTTATACTTTTCTAGGAATTTGTCCATTTCTTCCAATATGTCCATTTTATTGGCATAGAGCTGCTGGTAGTACTCTCTTATGATCCTTTGTATTTCAGTGTTGTCTGTTGTGATCTCTCCATTGTCATTTCTAATTTTGTTGATTTGGTTCTTCTCCCTTTGTTTCTTAATGAGTCTTGTTAATGGTGTGTCAATTTTGTTTTTTTTTTTTTTTTTTTTCAAAAAACCAGCTTTTAGCTTTGTTGATTTTTGCTATGGTCTCTTTAGTTTCATTTGCATTTATTTCTGCCCTAATTTTTAAGATTTCTTTCCTTCTACCAACCCTGGGGTTCTTCATTTCTTCCTTTTCTAGTCACTTTAAGTATAGAGTTAGGTTATTTATTTGACTTTTTTCTTGTATCTTGAGGTAAGCCTGTAATGCTATGAGCCTTCCACTTAGCACTGCTTTTGCAGTGTCCCATAGGTTTTGGGTTGTTGTGTTTTCATTTTCATTCATTTCTATGCATATTTTGATTACTTTTTTATTTCTTCTATGATTTGTTGGTTATTAGGAAGTGTGTTATTTAGCCTCCATATGTTTGAATTTTTAATTATTTTCCTTCCTGTAATTGAGATCTAATCTTACCTCACTGTGGTCAGAAAAGATGACTGGAATGATTTTATTTTTTATTTTTTTAATTTCCAAAGGCTAGATTCATGGCCCAGTGCCGGACCAGCCGGGAGATTTCAGCAAGCAACACGACACGTTTCTTTAGGCTAAGAAATAAAGACACAGGACAGATGGGGTCGAGAGGATCGCTGCAGTCAACGATGCTCCTTTATTTCTCTAAGCTTCATTTATACTTAAACCAAGAAGGAGACATCACAAAGAAAATTCTTCCCCATGTACATCATCTTAAGATAACAATAATTAGAACTCTCACTAGGCGCCAGAGCACAGAAATGGCATCCTGATTTAGATTAGGGGTAATCGTAAAGAGGCTATCTGTCTGCGTCTTGTGTGCATTCAAGGCTTATTAGTGTTGTGTTTATCTTTGGATAGTAAATTCAGAGGGGTGGTGGGACAGAGAGCTATGTCCTTGAAGGAACCCTTGATAATCAAGGCAGCTCCCAGAGTCAGCTCTTTCAAGCCGCTCCCCGCAGCCCAGGATGTGATCTATTCTGTAGAAGGTTCTGTGTGCACTTGAGATAAAGGTAATATTGATTGTTTTGGGGTGAAATGTCTTATAGATATCAATTAGGTCTAGCTGGTCCATTGTGTCATTTAAAGTTTGGGTTTCCTTGTTAATTTTCTGTTTAGTTGATCTATCCATAGTTGTGAGTGGGGTATTAAAGTCTCCCACTATTATTGTGTTACTGTTAATTTTCCCTTTCTTACTCATTAGAATTTGCCTTACATATTGCGGTGCTCCTATGTTGGGTGCATATATATTTATAATTGTTATATCTTCTTCTTGGATTGATTCTTTGATCATTATGTAGTGTCCTCCTTTGTCTCTTTTCACAGCCTTTATTTGAAAGTCTATTTTATCTGATATGAGTATTGTGACTCCTGCTTTCTTTTGTTCTCCGTTTGTGTGAAATATTTTTTTCCAGCCCTTCACTTTCAGTCTGTATGTGTCCCTTCTTTTGAGGTGGGTCTCTTGTAGACAGCATATATAGGGGTCTTGCTTTTGTATCCATTCAGCCCGTCTTTGTCTTTTGGTTGGGACATTCAACCCATTTACATTTAAGGTAAGTATTGATAGATATGGTCCTGTTGCCATTTACTTTGTTGTTTTGGGTTCACGTTTATACAACCTTTCTGTGTTTCTTGTCTAGAGAAGATTCTTTAGCTTTTGTTGAAGAGCTGGTTTGGTGGTGCTGAATTCTCTCAGCTTTTGCTTGTCTGTAAAGCTTTTGAATTCTCCTTCATATCTGAATGAGATCCTTGCTGGGTACAGTAACTTAGGTTTTAGGTTATTCTCTTTTGTTACTTTAAGTATGTCCTGCCATTCCCTTCTGGCCTGAAGAGATTCTATTGAAAGATCAGCTGTTATCCTTATTGGAATCCTTCTGTGTGTTTTTTGTTGTTTTTCCCTTGCTGCTTTTAATATTTGTTCTTTGTGTTTGATCTTTGTTAATTTGAGTAATATGTGTCTTGGGGTGTTTCACCTTGGGTTTATCCTGTTTGGGACTCTCTGGGTTTCTTGGACTTGTATAACTATTTCCCTCCCCATTTTAGGGAAGTTTTCAGCTATTATCTCCTCGAGTATCTTCTCATGGCCTTTCTTTTTGTCTTCTTTTTCTGGGACTCCTATGATTCAAATGTTGGGGCGTTTCACATTGTACCAGAGGTCCCTGAGGTTGTCCTCATTTCTTTTATTTCTTTTTTTTTTCCCCTCTCTGCTTCATTTATTTCTACCATTTTATCTTCTATCTCACTTATCCTATCTTCTGCCTCCGTTATTCTACTGTTGGTTCCCTCCAGAGTGTTTTTGATCTCATTTATTGCATTATTCACTTTTAATTGACTCTTTTTTATTTCTTCTAGGTCCTTGTTAAACATTTCTTGCATCTTCTCAATCTTTGTCTCCAGGCTTTTTATCTGTAACTCCATTTTGTCTTCAAGATTTTGGATCACTTCTATTATCATTATTCTAAATTCTTTTTCAGGTAGATTCCTTATCTCCTCCACTTTTGTTTGATTTGGTGGGCATTTTTCATGTTCCTTTACGTGCTGGGTATTTCTCTGCCTTTTCATCCTGTTTAGATTGCTGTGTCTGGGGTGGGCTTTCTGTATTCTGGTGGTCTGTGGTTCCTTTTTGTTGTGGAGATTTCACCCAGTCGGTGAGGTTGGACAATTGGCTTGTCAAGGTTTCCTGGTTAGGGAAGCTTGTGTTGGTGTTCTGGTGCGTGGAACTGGATTTCTTCTCTCTGGAGTGCAATGGAGTGTCCAGTAGTGAGTTTTGAGATGGGTCTATGTGTTAGATGTGACTTTGGGCAGCCTGTATGTTGATGTCCAGGGCTATGTTCCTCCGTTGCTGGAGAATTTACATGGTATGTCTTGCTCTGGAGCTTATTGGCTCTTGAGTGGTGGTTAATTTCAGTGTAGGCTTGGAGGCTTTTGGATGATTTCTTATTATTTAATATCCCCTGTAGTCAGGAGTTTTCTGGTGTTCTCAGGTTTTGGGCTTAAGTCTCCTGCCTCTGGATTTCAGTCTTATTCTTCCAGCAGCCTCAAGACTTCTCCAACAACACAGCACTGATAATAAAACTTCTAGATTAACAGTGAAAAGATTCTCCACTGTGAGGGACACCCAGACAGGTTCACAGAATTACATGAAGAAGAGGAGAGGGAGGAGGGAGATAGAGATGAGCAGAAGGAGAAAAAGAGGGGCTCAAGAGGAGAGAGACAGTTCTATGCAGTTCTCTATTACCTAAGTGTTCTCAATAGCCCAGGCACCAACAGAGATTCACAGTATTGGATTGGGAAGAGAAGGGGGAGGGAGGAAATAGAGGTGATCTGAGGGAAAAAAAGGAGAGTCAAAGGTGGGAGAGAGTAATCAACACATTCCTGAGTAAAAATGGGTACTGAATATTGGATTCTTAAATGTCCAAAATTGATATCAAGTACTGAAAAACAAAGATTAAAAATGTAGAGTAGAGGTTAGACTCTTAAAAATACAATATTAAAAACAAAAACAAAAAAAATCAGAAATATATATGAAGTTCAGTTTAAAAATAGGGTCTCTTCTTTTATCTCTTTTTTGCAAGGTTATAGTGAAATGAAAATGAAAATTAAGGAGTAATAGAGGAGTAACAGAGGACTTTAAAAGAAAATAAGAGAAAAAATTTAAAAAAAAATTAAATAAAAAATAGTAAAAATATATGAAAATGAAGACGAAAGTTAAGGAGTAATGGAGGAGTGAGAGGGAATTTTAAAAGAAAATAAAAGAGAAAAAAATTTAAAAAAGAAGAAAAAATTTAATTAAAAAAAAAAAAAAAAAATATATATATACCTAGGAATTTCTCTGGAGCTGTTGCTGTCAGCGTGGGTTTGGTTCAGTTTCAGATAGCTCCTCCTTCCAGCTTACACCTCTTGATATCTATAGGCCCCTTCCAGTGTAGTCGGTGTTACCTACAGGGATTTTAATCTGCTGCACAGGTCACTTCTGAAGCGGTTCCCTTTGTTTATTTGGCTTCTGTTTGCAGGTCTCTTCAGTGTCTAATTTCCACCCTGACCCAGGCGGATGGAGGTGGTCTCTTGTTTAGGTTCTCTTGTTCAGTCGTGCTGTGGGGAGGGAGGGGCGCTGCAGACAAATGTCACTGGTGTGTGTGGGGAGCACTCGCAGTGTTCCGGCCACACTGGGTTTGCCCCGCTCATAGGTGTGTGCTCTCCCGTCTACACTGCTCAGGTTCCCGGCTGCTCTATATGGAGCGAGCCCTGCGTTGCATGCGGTTCCAGTTTTCCGGTATTCCCCAAAAGCGCAGAGTCTATTGGGCCTGCGTTTTGTGCCTTCCCCCGCCCGAGCAGCTCAGGCACCCAGGAGCTTGAGAGCGCACTCTCCCTTGGTGCGGTGCGCCTTCTCCCCTCCACGGTCCCAGCCTCAGTTTCTGAGAGCGCCAGTCGGTGCGCCTTGTGTCTGTTCTGGGAGCTGGTCTCTAGCCGCGACCCTCCCAACAGATGTCAACCGTCCGTAATCTCAGGAAGTCTTTGTTTAGAAACTGGGAGCCTGTTTGCAGTTTGGTAGGGGTGCTGTCTCTGGGGCCAAGTTTGCCCCTCTCCACTCCCCCCTGCCTCCTGCCTCCGGCGGGGGATGGGCCGGTCCACAGCTGGCTAACTCTTCTCTGGGATCGCTCAGTTCTTCCTTTGTTTTGCGAAGGGACCCACAGTGTGTTCGGGTCGGTTAATTTTCTCTCTCTCTCTTGCTATCCCACAGTTTAAGTTGCTATCTCACATTAGCTCCCTCTGATTGCCCTCAGGGCATTCAGGCCCAGTCCTTACCCTAAGCAATGCCACCTGCTCCTCTCCATTCCGCCCTCACTTGCTGGTGGCGGATGTGGGTGTCTGGGGTACTTTTCTGCTGGGAGTTGCTTTTAGGCATGTAATCTGTGGATTTTATTTATTTTTCCTCCCAGTTAGGTTGCATCCTAGATTCGAAAACTTCCCCCAGACCCTCCAGTGAGAGGGTTTCCTGGTGTTTGGAAACTTCCTCTATTATGACTCGCTTCCCGGGACTGGTCTCTGTCCCTAGCTCCTTTGTCTCTCTTTTTATCTTTTATATTTTGTCCTACCTCCTTTCGAAGATGATGGACTGCTTTTCTGGGCATCTGATGTCTTTTGTTAGCAGTCAGAAGTTGTTTTGTGAAGCTTGCTCAGCGTTCAAATGTTCTTTTGATGAATTTGTAGGGGAGAAAGTGGTCTCCCCATCCTATTCCTCTGCCATCTTAGCTCCTCCCCCTTCAAATTTTTAAGAAAAAATTAAAGACATATTTTTCATTTCTACCAAAAACTTTATTGAAGAAAGTATTCACCACAAGGGAATTCCAGAAAAACATGCATATCTGCTTCATTGACTATGATAAAGCCTTTGATCATGTGTCACAACAAACTGGAAAATTCTTAAAGAGATGGGAATACCAGGCCACCTTACTTGTTGCCTGAAAAACCTGTATGCAGGTCAAGAAGTAACAGTTAGAACCAGACATGGAACATTGGAGTCATTTAAAATTGGGAATGGAGTGTGGCAAACCTGTATACTGTCACCCTGCTTATGCATGTTTAACTTATATGCAGAGTGTATCATGCAAAATGCTGGACTGAATGAATCACATGCTAGGATCAATATTACCAGGAGAAATACCAACAACCTCAGATATGCAGGTGATACCACTCAATGGCAGAAAGTGAACAGGAACTAAAGAGCCTCTTCATGAGGGTGAAAGAGGAGGGTGAAAAAAAACTGGCTTAAAACAACATTCTAAAAATGAAGATCACAGTATCCTGTCCCATCATTTCATGGAAAATAAAAGGGGAAAATTTGGTAACAGTGATAGGTTTTATTTTCTTAGGCTCAAAAACCACTGCAGTTGGTGACTGCACCCAAAAAATTAAAAGATGCTTGCTCTTTGGATAGAAAGCTATGACAAATATAGTATATTAAAAGCCAGAGACATCACTTTGCATACAGAGGTCCATATAGTCAGACTATGTGTTTTCCAGTAATCATTAATGGATGTGAGAGTTGGGCCATCAAGAAGGCTGTACACTGAAGTACACTGATCATTTCAAATAGTGGTGCTGAAGAAGACTCCTGAGAGTCCCTTGGAATGCAAAGAGATCAAAGTAATCAATCCTATAGGAAGTCAACCCTGAATATTCATTGGAAGGACTATACTGAAACTGGAGCCTCAATACTTTGGTCACCTGATGTGAAGAGCTGACTTTAGAAAATACCCTGAGGCTGGGAAGGACTGAAGGCAAAAGGAGGAGGTGGAAGAGAATAAGATGGTTAGATAACATCACTGACTCAATGAACATGAATTTGAGTGAACTCTGGGAGACAGGGAAGGACAAGGAAGCCTGTCATGTTGCAGTCCATGGGGTTATAGTTTGGGACATGACTTAGCGACTCAACAACAGTCACCATTTCATTCCACTACCTTCTGTCATTTTTCAGGCCACTTCATAATTTCATCTTACCAAATCTTTTGTCTTTTTGACTAAAGAATTCTTTTGTGTGCCTTTTACAGTCTACCAGGGATTGGATTTTTCTTCTAATAAGAGAAGTCTGTAAAGACTGAAATAAATAAAAATATGAAGGTGCACGGTTTGATGAATACTTCAGTTGAACCAGAAATTCCCAGTCAAGCTATACATAGTTCTTGCCAGGTCATCAATGAAGCATGAGGTCTTGCATTATTCTGATGTAGGAAGATTTCCATTGACTAATTCTGGATGCTTTTCATCGAGTGCTGTCTTCATTTAGTTTAACTGGGGGAAGCACATGATCACCAGCCTTTGGTGTGGATGGTGGTTGTGTATTTCACTTGCTTTGAAATCTCTTCCATTCTACATTATTGTACATTGTCCACTTTTCATCACTCATCATAATTTGTTTTAAAATTGAAACATTTTCACTTAGTAGAAAATCATATGCAGAAATAAGGTCAAGAAGTTTTTTTTCACTTATGTGGAATCCAAACATCAAAGTGATTAACATAACCAAACTGGTGAAAATTATTTTCAACACTTTATTTAGATATTTTGAGTATGTTGGCTATCTCCCAAATGGTATAAGGTTGATTATTCTCAAATAATGTCTCAGTTTGATCATCTTCAATGGTCTACCCCACCATGGAGCATCATCCAGCAAGAAATCTCCAACATGAGATTTCTCAACACTTTTAACATGGATCTTATCTATACATGAAACAAATCGTTTTGTTCAAAAGCTTTTTTTTTTTTTTTTTTTTTTGCATTTCAGTTGCATGTTTACCTTTCTTGAAATAATAAAGCATAATATGCCAAAAATATTGCTTTTTTCTTCCATCCTCAGTATTAAAACGAATACACTAAAATGCACCATTTTTTTATGTTTTTTCTCCATTTTTGTAAATGCATTCTGATATGACCATTGTCACAATACAATCTAACAAAATTGTTTTGAATGAACTTAAAGACAACTAAGTGTTGCTAGATTCATCTTATAGCAAAAAAAAAAAAAAAAGAAAAACTGAACAGAATCATTTTGTCAACCCAATACATTTGTTCTTTCCAACTTCTTTGAAGATTGAGTAAAATTTGGGCATGGAAATTTCTGAGTATATTACAAGATTTTTCAATTCTGTGTAATACCAGTCACTCTAAATCGGCACTCCTTTCACTGGAGAAAGAGAGAGAATGGAAATCATCTGATGGGGTATAAAGCAATATTTTTGTTAACATTAGCATGAAACCAATAGTCTCCCATCAAGTAAAACTTTCAATCTATCTTGTAAACAAGCCAACAGTGACCAAGACATATTTAAAATTCATTGCAGGGAATGCATTGTGAAATTCATTTGAATGTACTCTGAGGCCTAGGATTCTTGTCCATATACCATCTTTACAGACTTACCAGAATAATGGCGATAACAAAGGAGGCATAACACAAAGATTTTGGTTTGATAACACTTTGATATTGGTTGATATAACCAATAACATTTTGATATTGCTTGATATAATACCCCAGTTGTCCTTATGTGGTAGAAAAGTCAGTGTAAAATCATTGCAAGTGTTTTTGAGGGAACAGAAAGTTACTTTAATATAATACAAAACCATACTTCTCCCAGTATTTCTTATTTTTCCTTCTTCTTTCCTTTTTTCTTCTTCTTCTTCTTTTTTTTTTTTTTTTGAAATTGTGTTTACCAATCATTGGCATACCATAATAGCTTCTTGGAAATTCTTTAAAGAATTAACTTTGGAGTGCTAAGAGGGCCAAGATCTTAATTAAAGCTCCTGTCTTTCTTAGTGATTACCTAAAACCTTTCCCTTTTCCTTCAATTTATCCCTTTCTGTGTAGACTTCTAATTGTATAATGACTATCTACTTCAAAAGTATCAGAGCATAAAGAGTTCTTTAATCTACTGGATAATCCAAATTGGAATTCTTGGTGATATCAAGAATCTATGCAGTTTCCAAAAAGTACAGAATTATTTATTGCATGCAAAAAAAAGTCTGCTACTACAATAAATGGTAACTCTATGATCTCTAGACATTTGTCAAAATTCAGAGTATGCAACATATTCTGCCATCTAGGCTGATTTAGTCTCTAATAAAGGATCATATACTGTGGATAAGTTGAACTCTGTTTAAATAAAACTTGAAAATTTCCTGTTCTGAGATTAAGACTAGACTCACTAACAAAAAATATTATATATGAATTTTCTATAGGAATATAAGAAAATAACTATTTAGAGTGTGAATGATAATTCTTGGCAGATTCCAGTCAGTTATTTGTTTCCTGTAATCAGACTATGGAAATAAGGTGCCAAGATTTGAAAAAATTTCACTGATGCTTGGAAATGTGTGAAGGAGTAATAAGAATTTAATAGGTGATATACTTATTCACTGATAAATATTGAGCTTTTAGATGAGAACAAAGATTGTTCAGAATGGGGATCCATCAAGTTTAAAAAAAAATCTAAATCCCACTTCATAGAAGCTTCCATTATCTAAGAAAAAGCTAGTATTGCTGTGAAACAGGGTAGATAGACTTTGGCCACTGAGTAAAAAGAATGCTGAAATAAACTATTGGTATAAATAGATGGGGAAATAGTGGAAACAGTGGCTGACTTTATTTTGCTGGGCTCCAAAATCACTGCAGATGGTGATTGTAGCCATGAAATTAAAAGACGCTTACTCCTTGGAAGGAAAGTTATGATCAACCTAGCATATTGAAGAGCAGAGACATGACTTTGTCAACAAAGGTCCACCTAGTCAAGGCTATGCTTTTTCCAGTAGTCATGTATGGATGTGAGACTTGGACTATAAAGAAAGCTGAGCACCAAAGAATTGATGCTTTTGAACTGTGGTGTTGGAGAAGGCTCTTGAGAGTCCCTTGGACTGTAAGGAGATCCAACCAGTTCATCCTAAAGGAGATCAGTCCTGGGTGTTCATTGGAAGGACTGATGTTGAAGCTGGAACTCCAATTCTTTGGCCACCTGATGCAAAGAGCTGACTCATTGGAAAAGACCATGATGCTGGGAAAGATTGAGGGCAGGAGGAGAAGGGGACAACAGAGGATGAGATGGTTGGATGGCATCACTGACTCAATGGACATGGGTTTGGGTGGACTCCAGGAGTTGGTGATGGACAGGGAGGCCTGAGGTGCTGCAGTTCATGGGATCATGAAGAGTCAGACACAACTGAGCAACTGAACTGAACTGAGCTGATCATTCCCTGAAAATCAAGTCAGAACACCAAAGGCTTGTCCAGATTATTTATTTACGAATTGATGAGAAATTACTGAAGGGCTTATTTTAAATCATAAGATGTATTCTCCTGCTTAAGAGCTTTAGTTATTGAAAACTTGGTTAAATTATACACATACACAGTGATTTCAAGAATTAATGAACCTACTGCTTATTTTGGGTCCATGTGACCAGGAAATCTTCTAATTACTTCTGGACTAGAATGAAAGAAATTTTAATGCTATCTAAGCTCTGATAAGGGAAAGATTTTCATTCTTAGAATATATTAGGTCTTGGGATAAGTCATATATTTTGTTTGACAAAATGGATTTTTCTTAAAAACATCATGTTCTTTGTGACCTGATTACATACATAAAGTCAATTTTGGCACCATATTATCAACAGAACATAATGAAAATGGATTCATATTTTGGGCAAAAAATTATGGGAAAATTTACCATAACTGTCTCATGAAAAATTGAGAGTGTTTTAGTAAAATTCTGAGGCATGATTCTGCAGGTATATTTTAGTTGTTCAAGAAAATGTCCAATAAGTACTTAAATAGTTTAATGAGGGGAGTCCTAAAATATAAAGCTGAGTACAAACATAAAATTTGGTAATGTGTAGGCTTAAGGCGACACTGAAGACAAAATACTACTTGGATTCAGCATCACAGAAAGCAGAGGATTACTCCTTTCCTTTATGGCCCTAAAGTATTGAGGAAATCAATGTTTTTTTTTTTTTTTTTTTTTTTTTTTTTTTCTGTCATGCTTTGTGAAATGAAAGATGAGTATTACAGTGATTGTAAAAGTATGATTCTCTTTTTCTACCAAACTTTAAATGATTGATTTTAGTCCTTATTTATCTTCTTGTTTTAGAGGAAAATCTACAGTTGGGTAAATGTATGTATAAGATAATCTAAACTTCATTATATTCAACATCAGTGATACTTTGGCCACCTGATACAAGGAGCTGACTCACTGGAAAAGACCCTGCTGCTGGGAAAGATAGAAGGCGTAAGGAGAAAAGGGCAACAGAGGATGAGATAGTTGGAGGGCATCACTGATTCAATGGACATGAGTTTGGACAAACTCCAGGAGATAGTGAAGGACAGGGAAGCCTGGCCTGCAGTAATGCACAGGGTTGCAAAGAGTTGGGCATGACTAAGTTTCTGAACAACAACAAAAAGTCTATTAATATCAGCAGAATGTTTAAACCATAAAAAGTCGATGAACTCTTGGAAATCTTCAATTGGGGCTTTATTTAGACACAAGCAAAATGATAGATCAAGATTTGAATTACCTATCTTGATTACAAATAAGAAAATCTTTGATTATATGAAGAAAGATAGTCTCCAGGAGAGTATTAAAAAGTAATTGTATTTACAAACAATGAACTGTTCAGAATTGGAAAAGGAGTAAGTGAAGGCTGCAAATTGTAACCCTGCTCATTTAACTTAAATGTATAGAGTACTTTATGTGAAATGCTGGACTGGATGAAGCACAAGCTGAAATCAAGATTGCCAGGAGAAAATCAATAACCTTGGAGATGCAGATGACATCACCATTATGACAGAAAACAAAGTGGAATTAAAGAACCTGTTGATGAAAGTGAAATAGAGTGAAAAAAGTTGGCTTAAAATTCAGTATTCAAAAAATGAAGATTATAGCATCTGGTCCCCTCACTTCATGGAAAATAGATGGGGAAGCAATGGAAACAGTGACAGATTTTATTTTCTTAGGCTCCAAAATCACAGTGGTTGATGACTGCAGACATGAAATTAAAAGATGCTTACTCCTTGGAAGAAAAGCAATGACAAACCTAAACAGCATACTAAAAAGCAGAGATATTACTTTGCCTTCAAGATCTGTGTAGTCAAAACTATGGTTTTTCCAATAGTCATATATGGATATGAGAGCTGGACAATAAAAAAGGCTGAGCACTGAAGAATTGATGCCTTTGAAATATTGTGCTGGACAAGACTCTTGAGAGTCCCTTGGACAAGGGGATGAAACCAGTAAGTCGTAAAGGAAATCAGTACAGAATATTCATTGGAAGAACTGATGCTGAAGCTGAAGCTTACTTTGACCACTGTATGCAAAGAGCTAACTCATTGGAAAAGACTCTGAAGCTGGGAAAGACTGAAGGAAGGAGGAGAAAGTGATGACAGAGGATGAGATGGCTGGATGGTATCACTGACTCAATGGACATGAGTTTGAACCAACTTTGGGAGATGTCGAATGACAGGGAAGCCTGGTGTGCTATAGTCCATGGGGTTGCAAAGAGTCAGACAAGACTAAGAGACTGAACAAAAACAACTACTCACAAAGTAAAAATGTTTCTATTAAGTTAACTGGTGTAGTTTCAGAAGAGAAAAAATAATATTCTTTGGTTGAAGGGACACTGGTGAGATTTATTGACTGATAAATGGCAATGTCTGAAGTTGCTATTAAGATACAAATTCTGATCACCTGAGTTGTCATTCTTTACAAGATTAAGTTTCTCTGATAATGCCAGAATTTATGGTTAACATTGTAGAATATATATCAATAAAACTATTCCATTTGTATTTTAATGTTTACAGAAAATTCTTCTGGAGAGTTCAAGAGAAAATAGGATTAAGTGCTTGGATCCCTCTCAGAGTGCCTGTATTTCTATCCACACTATCTTTTTTGTCTTTCCACTTCTTATCTGCCATAGAACAATTTCAAACTGTGAAGAACTACATAAGTCAGGGTTCTGCAGAGAACCAGAACCTATAGGATGTGTTAGAGATTAACATAGAGATTAACTATAAGGATTGGCTCATGTAATTATGAAAGCCAGCAAGTTCAAAATCTGCAGTGTGGTCAGCAAGTTGGAGATCCAGGGAAGAGCCATTGTTATAGTTCTGTATGAAAGCTGTCTGCTGCAGAATTTTCTCTTGCTCAAAGGAAGTAGTTTTTTTGTTGTTCTATTTGACTTCAGCTAATAGAATATGACCCACTAACACTATGCAGAACAGTCTATTCTAGTTGAAGTCCATCAATTTAAATATTGATCTCAAAACTGCAGCAGAAACATTCAGAGTGATGTTTGACCACAATGGTCCAGCCAAGTTAACACATAACATTAACAATGACAACATATAAAAGACTAAGTCTATTAACTTTTGTACTTTTTAAAATTTCCTTTTTCAAGATATCTTTTGCAGAAGTAAATGTGTAATTTCAATTTCTTTTGGAAATTTCTTTAATTTTTTAAAAGAGATAAATAAGCTATTTGATGTCTTAAATTTTGTCCATTTTCCCCCTAAGACATTTCTTGATGAATAATTGTGCTGTCATCAAAAATTTCCCCAAGAAGCCATTGTAATTTGGAGAAACTTTATCATTCAAAAAGATAGCTAACCAAAGGCAAAACTTGCCCTATAAAGATGCCAGTCTGACAAGACCTTTGGGACTTGTTGGCCCTTGGGACTGAGACAAATTTATTGTGTCTATTCTTAGCTTTTTGTTTATGAACTTCCTCTGGAAAACTGGAAACAAGTTGGGAAGGACAGTCCAAGAAATAAGTGATGATGTTATAGGACAGATTTTTACTGACCTGAAACCAAGGAAAGGGATTCCCAGGAGGCATTAGTGGTAAAAAAAATCTTGCTGGCCAATGCAGGCCAATAAGAGATGTGGGTTCAATACCTGGGTTGGGAAGATTCCCTGGTGAAGGAAATGGCAATCTGCTCCAGTATTCTTGCCCAGAAAATTTCATAGAGAGAGGAGCTTGTCTAGAGTTCATGGGGGCCACTAAACGTCAAACATGACTAGGCACCTAAGCACTACACAAGACAAAGGAAAAGGCTTTGTTAAATTTATGAGGTTAGCCTATTATTTTAAGATGTTTCTTATTTCCAGGAGACAAAATTATCTTAGCATTTGGGAACTTGATGAAAGAACTAGATGCTCAGACTCAAAGTGGAACCTACTTCACCCTCATGGTTAGAAAATCATTCCAAGCGATAGATTCATGAAGCTTCAGGTTATGCAGTTTTTTGTAACTCATAAGCCTTAAAGGCCATTTTTGTAAGATCAGCAAGGTGGTCCACTGTTGAATACTCAGTAGTATTTAAATTAGCACTCACACACAAAAAAGCCTACTGATAAAGTGATGCTGAATGTAAATATTTCAGGTTTCAGGGAGAACTACACCTTAGTAGAGTCTTAATAATTCAAAATTAGGGTAAGATATTAATGAGTTTGGGGCATATTAGTTTGATGGATTCAACATGTCATCCAAAACAGGGGATTTGTCAGTAAAGTTTGCAATAGAATAAATTAGAATTGGTTCACATGGAAAGAAGCAGATCTTAAGACAAAGTTAGATAAGAAAACTGTCCTGATAATTGAGTTTATTATTGTTCAGGTGAAAAAAACACTTGACTTGTGGGAAAATGGTTTGCCTAATGAGCAATTTTTTTGCTAAGATAAACTGTCTGTAAAAATTTCCTGAAGCAAACAGCAAAGATACTGCACTTTGTATTCTATTGCCCTGGGCAATAATTTCCTGGAACATATAGCTGTTAATGACAACGTAGATATCAGTTCTGTCAAAGCAATTATATCACTGCAAGCAGTATCAGTTTCATCATTAATTTGTTATATATTGTAACCTATGAACTTACCTTTAGCCTTTCATAATGACATATTATTGCACTTAGTATTTTCTTTCTTACATCCATTTGTATCCAATATACAACTTAATATAATTTTGTTTTTAAATATACAATTGATAAATCTAATCTTCTTTTGGTTCAGATTAACCAAGTAATCAAATCAGGTTAGTTCAATTAAATTTCAAATTTTTGAAAAATTACTTTCATGAATAGTTTTACAAAAAGTCAATAACTGTATTAAATCATATAATTATTTCATTAAAACTGGCTTTTTTCAGCCATGACTTAGAGGAATTATTAAAATAAGAACATGATAAAGGTACAGGTAAGACAGAAACTATAGACAAAATTGTACTACCTGAAAAGTAATATTTCCTACAACAAAACTTTGGAAAGTGGCAACCTACTGAGTTGGACTGAGACTATTTAAACCATGTTAGCTTCTGATTTTCAACAGTGAAATAATGTGGATTTGACTTCAGTACACTTCCTTATCTTTCATACAAAATCATTTTCACAACTAAATTCATTTGTTGTATTTATTTAGCACAGGACAAATAAACTTGACTATAATACTAAGACTGAAAGAGTTGGACAAAAAATGGTAAAGTAATGAGATTTGAAAATAATCATAAGATGCTTGGATCATGATGGGGATAATATCTAAAGACTAATATGGAGTGAATGAAGCATCTTAGACACTTTGAGAAAGAATTCAAATACAATATTAAATTTATTGTATACTTCTGGCATCAGTTTTAAAAATGAAAATATTTTACTGAATTTTATCATGTATTTTATAGTCACCTTTTTAAAAAGTTTAAGTATAATTGATTCACATTATTAAACTAGTTTCAGGTATACAAAATACTGATCCAATATTTTTATAGATTATATTACATATAAATAAGCTATTATGCAATATAAAGTAAAATTACTATAAAATATTGGCTATAAAGGACTTGAAGAAGTTAGCTTTCCTAGTGGGCAACAACAACAGCATCTAGTTATCTAGGATTCATGAAGACTTTCTTTTCACAATCACGGATTTGTTAAGGGAAATTTAAACATGGTGATGGTGGTTCAGTCATAAGTCATGTCTGACTCTTGGACCCCATGGACTGATAGCCTGCCAGGCTCCTCTGTCCATGAGATTTCCCAGGTAAGAATACTTGAATGGGTTGCCATTTCCTTCTCTAGCAGATCTCCCCAACCCAGAAATCAAACCCAGGTCTCCAGCATTGCAGGAGGATTCTTTACCAACTAAACTATGAGGGAAGTCAATTTAACCATATTAGCTGTGTATCATCTTAATGAAAGGGGGTATTATTAACTTCACTTGGAAAATAATAAAATCATTTACAGTTATCTTATTGCCTTGAATTTGAGTTTTCCTATATTTTTGTGAGTGTTGATTAAAATGGAAACATTTTTAATCTAATTTTTAAACAAATGATTAGATCTGCTCATCACTCTTTTTCTTGTTCATAGTCTTATGGAAATAATTGTTTATTTTCTTAGCCAGAAAGTGTGAAAGCTACTTATCTGTAGAGAATAATAATAAAAATAACACAACTCCTGAACAAAACATGATAAAAATTAAAAATTCATAGAAGTTCCATAATGGATAAAGAAATACTACATTAATTCCAATGTATATTCATTAGATGAAGAATTGATACTTCATTTGGAGAAGGAAATGGCAACCCACTCCAGTACTCTTGCCTGGAGAATCCCAGGGACGGGGGAGCCTGGTGGGCTGATGTCTATGGGGTCGCACAGAGTTGGACACGACTGAAGCGACTTAGCAGCAACAGCAACACTTCATTTATTTTACACAAGTTCAGCCATTTAGCCACATGATTTCTCAAAGCTTTGTAAAAAGTAAAACATTATAAAATATCAATTTTTGCAGTTTGGCTCTAATATAGCTTTTTTCCTAATAAAAAAAAAGCAATTGTTGATCAAAAGAATTTACTTCCATCAGCTTGATAATCATAATGAATCTCTACTCAAATGTTCTATTTCAATATCAGCTAGCAAGGGTTAATTTCTGCATTATCCTTTTTATGACATTTCCAATATCATAGGATAGATGTTGCTTCTTAACAAGCCCTGACATTTTCCATCTTTCTTCTAATTTATTTTAAAGGACAACTGACTATATCCCTCCATTTCTTGTATTCAAAATGAAAATCACTGTAATAAACATACTAACTTTTAGATTTTAAATTATCAAAACTACTTCTGACTTTTTGTCTGATTTAATAGTTCTTGGTTAGTCAATAGCTGAGAAAGGACACAAATAATATTTGAATAAATTACATTGTGTTCTGTCTGAATAAATTACATTGTGACCCACATCTCGGTAATGATTCAAATACTGATAGACTTCTCTTGACCGTCACACTGTTGACATTTCAGATTTCCGTGAGATCAATGTGTCACAAGACACTAAAGGGTAAATGAAAAGATGAATACTCACAGCAAACATCTAAAATAACTTATCCACATTGTATGTCACATAATTGCCCTTCTGAAGGCATCAAAATCAGTAGGATTTTATGTAATTATTTATATTAACAATAACTATTGAAACATGCAATTAAAAATCTTTAGAACAAATCTGCAAATATTGTATATTTAAAGAGATTTCTATCTTCCATCTGAATAAAAATAATTCAAAATAAAAGCTAGATCTAGGTTTTATTCATCTGTATCATTTATAATGTTTCTATAGATGTATGATAACACCATTTAGCTCTTACAAAATTTGTAAACAACTCTTAGAAGAAATGACATGAATTTTCTATTTTAGCTGTTAATGACTAAGTATTTAAATAAAATTTCAATGAATATATCAGGACCAAATGTATAATTTTTATTTGTTTTGTAAGACTATTCTTTGATAAAATAGGAATTTTTAGCTCAAGGGTAAATGAAAAAAAATGCCTCTAGAAATACTTCTTTATGCTGTTATTTGCTTCATGCTTGCAATCCCATGGCTTCTTAAAAGAGAAAGTGGTAAATTGCTATCAGTCTATGACAGCTTTTTGATATGTCCCTTTGTACATGGGAAACTAAGTTGGGACACCTGAACACATTTCTCCTGAGATTTTGAACAACTATAAAAAATGGTTTTGTTTTGGACTCGGTATGGTTCTCTGAAATGAAAATGCCATTATATCGAGAACTGCACATCAATCTAATTTGCTACCTGGATCGCCAGTCTCATCTTTTTCCAGTTGAGACTGCTTTACAATATGCAAGATATCAGTCTTACTTCACAATTTAGTAATATTTTCTAAGTGACTTTTATATTTGTATCAACAGGGATAGAACATAATAGATTAATTTAAATTGCTAGTAAAGAATTTTATAAGTTGTGAATATAGGAGCATTGAAGTATGTCGGTGCTGTGCTTTTTTTTTGTGAGCATAGAAGATATGCCAGCCAAGATTACACTAGGGACAGCCCCCAGGAAGTAAATGAGTAGATAGAAACAAAATACTATCATTATGTTTTGTTTAGGAAAAAAAAGGAAAGCTTTAAAGTGTTTAGTAACTTTATGAAAAGAGAGAAACAAAAATATTGTTTTCTTGGTTTCTATTATATTTTTGTGATTGAATATAGATTTGATAGTTCACAGGAAAAGGAAAATATCTATACAATAATGGCTTACATAATTTTATTGCCCTAAAAGAACTTATGAAATATTCATGCTATATTAACTTAGTAAGAATGGCAACTTTAGGGAATTGACACATAAAAAATTTCATTAAAAAAGAAATCTCAAATTTGAAAATAAGAGTACTATGATCTCTTTTTCAATATATCTAGAAATACACTAAGTGCTTATTATGCATGTATATGAATGTTTGTTTTAATAGAGTTATTGAAATATGTCAGGAATCTGATGGTATTAAATGCACACTTATATACACTTGTCTCTTGAGAAACTTGTATGCAGATCAGGAAGAAACAGCTAGAACTGGACATGGAACAACAGACTGATTCCAAATAGGAAAAGGAGTACATCAAGGTTGTATAATGTCACCCTGCTTATTTAACTTATATGCAGAGTACATCATGAGAAATGCTGGGCTGGAAGAAGTACAAGCTGGAATCAAGATTGCCAGGAGAAATATAAATAACCTCAGATATGCAGACGACACCATCCTTATAGCAGAAAGCGAAGAGGAACTAAAAAGCCTCTTGATGAACGTGAAGGACGAGAGTGAAAAAGTTGGCTTAAAGCTCAACATTCAGAAAACTAAGATCATGGCATCTGGTCCCATCACTTCATGGGAAATAGATGGGGAAACAGTGAAAACAGTGTCAGACTTTATTTTTGGGGGGCTCCAAAATCATGGCAGATGGTGACTGCAGCCATGAAATTAAAAGACCCTTACTCCTTGGGGGGAAATTTATGACCAATCTAGATAGCATATTTAAAAGCAGAGACATTACTTTGCCAACAAAGGTCCATCTAGTCAAGGCTATGGTTTTTCCAGTGGTCTGTATGGATGTGAGAGTTGGACTGTGAAGAAGAAAGCTGAGCACTGAAAAATTAATGCTTTTGAACTGTGGTGTTGGAGAAGCCTCTTGAAAGTCCCTTGGACTGCAAGAAGATCCAACCAGTCCATCCTAAAGGAGATCAGTCCTGGGTGTTCATTGGAAGGACTGATGTTGAAACTGAAACTCCAATACTTTGGCCACCTCATGTGAAGATTTGACTCATTGGAAAAGACCCTAATGCTTGGAAGGATAGGGGGCAGGAGAAGGGGACGACAGAGGATGAGATGACTGGATGACAACACCGACTCAATGAATATGGGTTTGGGTAGACTCCAGGAGTTGGTGATGGACAGGGAGGCCTGGCGTGTCATGAGGTCGCAAAAAGTCGGACACAACTGAGAGACTGAACTGAACTGATACACGTGTAAAAATTGATCTAAAGTTTCATTGCTCTGCCAAAATTTTTTTCTGCTGGATTGAAAATCTGTATTCTGGGTGAGTCCTATTTAATCTGCAGTACCTACAGCTATAAGAATTTCATGTAAAACTTTGTGTTGTGTGTATGTATGCATGTAGTAGTAGAGAAAATATATGGTTATTGTCTTATAAAAGATTAGTAAGCCCCAAAAGTCTAGAAGCAGTAATATGTAAAATAATTTTATGGTTATAGGACCTTGGTTTCCAAATTAATCAATAATCCTTTCTAACACATGGATGTGAAGAGACAGAACTCTTAAATTGGCTGAGGTATGCACAGGTATTTTAGAGCATCACTTCTAGAAATAAGAATGCCAGGGCAACCTGCAGCCCATTTCTTCATATCAACCATGGTTCCCTCAAAATACAATACACTCTACCTCTATTTGAAAAAAACTTTAATTGAAGTAACTATTTATAGGGTTGTAGATGGAATTAAGTGGTTTTATAGGGGATTTCAAGTCACTCCAGGACTAGTAACAACCAGAAACCATTTCCAACACTGAATCTCAGTGTGAATTTTGTCACCTGTCAGGAGTTGTAGTTTAAAAGGGATGCAGCTACTTCAGAACTGCATGAAAAATCAAAACAAAACAAAACAAAAAAGAACTGTTTGAAAACAGAGTTGTAAGGGGGTTCTTAACCTGAATTCAATCTTTTTCTTCATCTGACCTCCTATTAGATGCCCTCATTGCTTGAAGCTAACCAGTATCCAGAGAGAAGGGAAACCAAGATTATGCAATCTGTATAGCACTCAGTTTCCCAGGGTTCAGAGAAAGTGAGAGTAGGTTGAAACATATGAGTTGAGAGGTACCAAAGGAGAATAATCAGCATTGGGTACCATTTTCTTAAAATGTTGATTGAAAGTTATTTCAGGCAAAACTACTTAATCAACATTTCTGAAATTAGAACCAAAAATCTGTGTATTGCAGGCAGTGCCAAAGTGAACTTCTGCATATTAAAATTTGGAAAATGGAAGAGAATCATCTGAAATATTCCCAACAAAAGATTTATATTTTGCATATTTTTGATGAAAAGATTTTAATGAAGTTTTTCCAAACAAAGGAGTTATTCACTCCCAAAGATGACTTACATGATTTTCTTAGAGAATGTTCTCATGCTACTGGCAGTTTTGGAAATAGGAGGTTTTCTTTCTCTTCCAAATTTTGTGAAAAAAACTCTCTTTAGCACCATTGTTAAATTATATTACTGTTTATTGTATTTCCGCTAACAAAAACTCATATCTTTCATGTAAAATCATTTTAAACTTGAATAAAACACTAATATCAACAATGTTTATATTAAAAGTACCTAATCTTACAGTATAATTTTCATAAAGGTAATAATATGATTTTAGGCAAATCTATAAAATAAAGATAGTCAATGATTTTATTTAACTCATCAATTAATGAGAGAGTCGATAAGATGTTAAAATTTGTCCAAAAAAATATTTGAAGTCTTTTTCAATTTAACAAGCAAATATTGGAAAAATACTTTGGATTATTTTCAAAATCAGTTAATGTCCAACAGGGTCACAAGCCACAGTCTTTATTGTTATTGATCTCAATGGACAAAAAATTCTTCCATCTCTAGTGGCAAGTCTACAAGTCAACTTCCGCCTCTATTGAATTATAGACAATAACAAATCAATCCCAAAATTGTGCTAAAACACATAATATTCTCCCTTACTGATTCCTGAATTTAGAATAATCATTCTGTCACTAATAACCATCTCTAACATAAATGTTAAGTCAAGGGGTCCATAATGATTTTGGGAAACACAGACCCTTCATCATTATCTAAATATTGTACCTAAATGAAAATCCACTTGATATTTAGATATATTAGAGATAAATGTAATCAACTGCTCTTATATGAAAAGTTGCAATGAAGCAAAGCACAAGCAGGAAAGGAATATGAAATATCAGTAATTATTGTTTTAAAAAAATAATATATATATCCCTGTGATGGTAAAAGATCTTGAAGAACTGGCTAAAGGTGGGGAAAACACTGCAACTCTGAAGGAAAGTAAGCGTGACAGATAACACTTGTCTTAATAATCTCATAATAAAGGTATTTATTTAAGGAATTCCATGCATTCAAGGGTAGTAACAGAGTAAATAAGCATTGTTTGTAAATTAATGCCACAGCATGTAGCAAACAATAAAGGTGGTTCAGATTAGAAAAGCCAGAAAGACCTTCTGAATCAAATAATTTTTGAAATGAAACTCGTAGAGGAATTATATTTGCATTTCAAGATAAAATCTGAAAGCAAAAATTGGAAAAGACAGACATGATCCATGTCTGCATTCACTTCTGAATATTAATTAAGTTCTGATTCTGTATCAGGTATTAGCTAGTGACAGAGAATATAATGGTGAGCAAGATGTAGGGATTTTTTGCTCGAATTGAACTTGCTTTGTGTGTGTATGTGTGTGTGTGTGTGTGTGTGTGTGTGCGCGCACTTAGTTGTTCAGTAGTGTCTGGCTCTTTCCAACCCATGGACTATAGCTTGTCAGGCTCCTCTGTTCTTGGATCTGTGCAGGCAAGAATTCTAGAGTGGGCTGCCATTTCCTACTCTAGTTCATTTCAGTTCAGTCACTCAGTTGTGTCTGACTCTTTGTGACCCCATGTATTGCAGCACGCCAGTCTTCTCGGTCCATCAAGAACTTCCAGAGTTTACTAAAACTCATGTCCATCACATCGGTAATGCCATCCAACCACCTCATCCTCTGTCATCCCTTTTCCTTCCACCTTCAACCTTTTCCAGAATCAGGGTCTTTTCAAATGAGTCAGTTCTTCACATCAGGTGGCCAAAGTATTGGAGTTTCAGCTTCAGCATCAGTCCTTCCAATGAATATTCAGGACTGATCTCCTTTAGGATGGACTGGTTGGATCTCCTTGCAGTCCAAGGAACTCTCAAGAGTCTTCTCCAACACCACAGTTCAAAAGCATCAATACTTCAGTGCTCAGCTTTCTTTATAGGAAGACTGCGAACCAGGAATATATATTTCTGAGAAGGATAGCAGCTCTCTTGTGTCTTTTCCCAAAAGGATATTGTGTCAGAAAAGTAAACATCTCCTGCTCTTGTGCGTCACTGGGGAAACAGCATCATCCCAGAATAGACAAATATCAGTTAAAGAAGGGGTTTAGGACAATGTGTGAGAATAGTGTAAGGGATATCTTGGAATTTTCTCATCACTAAGAGAATTCTTTGGACTGCAAGGAGATCAAATCAGTCAGTCCTAAAGAAAATCAATCCTGAATGATCATTGGAAGGACTGATCTTGAAGCTGAAACTCAAACACTTTGGCACCTGATGTGAATAGCTGACTCATTGGAAAAAAGCCTGATACTGGGAAAGATTGAAAACAGGAGGGGGAGGGAATGACAGAGGATGAGATGGTTGGGTGGTATCACTAACTCAATGGACATGAGTTTGAGCAAGCTCTGGGAAGTGGTGAAGGACAAGGAAGCCTGGCATGCTGCAGTCCATGGGGTCACAATGAGTTGGACACAACTGAGTGACTGAAAAACAATAAGAAGAGAGAATTCAGGGGATAGAACTGGAAGTTTGTACGGAACTAAATGTTGACAAGTTTTCTTAAGTTAATGACAATACTGTATCATGTGTGAATGGAATCTGACAGTTAAGGAGAATTGCTCTTTAAGCAATTCCTATATTAAACAGGAACTGTCATGGTGGAGATTCCAACTAGTTTTTTTCAAGAACCTCTGAGTAACCCATAAAATTGCATGGAAGTTTCACATAGGAATAGTTAGGGAAAATATTATGGAAGACTTTAAATGATGAGTTAAAAATACTTGCTTTAATCCTGTGGGTTGAGATACATACATGATTATGAAGATAACTTTGCTTCTAAAACAGAACTCAGGCTTCTACTAGCAGTTAGCTGGTGATCTTGAGCAAGATGGTACATGATTAATTATCAGTTTGTCTCCAAAACTGGTATGACAACTTATTTTATGTCAGCTTGACACTACTGATTAGAGACAAATATATACAATAAGTATTTAGAAAGTGTAAGTATTATAAATAATGTAAATTTTTTATCTGCTACTTCATTTTCATAATTGCTGAATATTCAGCATCAGTTCAGTTCAGTTCAGTTGCTCAGTCGTGTCTGACTCTTTGCAATCCCATAAATCGCAGCATGCCAGGCCTCCCTGTCCATCAGAAACTCCCAGAGTTTACTCAAACTCATGCCCATCGAGTCGGTGATGCCATCCAGCCATCTCATCCTCTGTCGTCCCCTTCTCGTCCTGACCCCAATCCCTCCCAGCATCAGGGTCTTTTCCAATGAGTCAACTCTTCGCATGAGGTGGCCAAAGTATTGGAGTTTCAGCTTCAGTCCTCCTAATGAACACAGTATTCAGCATAGCAGTATTTTATTTCTACAAATTTTAAATGCAACAGAGAAAAAGAGAGAGAGAGAGAGAGAGAGAGAGATGGAGTGAAAGACAGAGACAGAGAGACTGAGAGAGGGAGAAGCAGAAAGAAGTGGTGAGGGCATAGGGGAGTGTCCTATGGCACTTATGAATTCTTGGTGGCCAGTTCCACAAGGAGTGTATATATCTTTATCTACATATATCTATCTATATATCTGATATGCTCTTTCCAAAGAGAGAATGATGAAGCCACATTGAAAGAATCAAAGATGCAGAGAGAGGACATCGTCTCTTTACAGTAGGTCTCCAATTCCTCATTTTGTTCCTGAGCACTAGCCCCATCACTAACTTTCAGTTTTGTAAGATATCCCATTATTCCCCTGTTAAATTTAACCTCTTTTTCCTTGAAGTTATTCAGATTGGGCTTTCATAACTTGCAATCAAAAAGAATCCAGGTTCCAAAAGCATCATTTTGCCCTTATAATGAAATGCAAAGACCTTTGCTTGACCACCTGACACCCTCTGGTCCTGCCTTCCTTTCCCACCTCATCTTTTTTAAGTCTCTTTTTTACTTTCTGTTGCAGAACAGATGATCTTTGCTTGCCAAACTTTCAAATTGGTGTTTTCCCTCAAATCTCTATATGGCCTTTGTACTTGGCCTAGTATATTCTGTTTCCAGGCATTTCCTGGCTGGTTTCCCTAGAGAAATCAACTTGCAACTCTGCAGATTAGCATGCTTTTTTCTGACTACCCTTATAAAGTACCTTTCACCTTGCCACTCCCCACAACATTACTCTGTACTCTTAAGAATTATATCTTAAGCTTTATAATATTAGAGGCATTTTAGGCCTCTATTAGGCCTAAAATATAAATATTAGGCATTTATATATCACTGTTTCCATGTGACCTAGAGACCATAGTGGTATCAAATATTTATTTGATGAGTAAAGGATAAAAATGTAGCTAACATATTATGGATTTTATAGATATTTTAAGAACTTGTAGAGTTCAAAATATGAAAGTTGTTGTAAAAGTTGTAGTGTTCAAAATATATTAGAGTATAGAAGAATCAGAGTCATTAAAAATTTTTGTAATAACCAAAGCCTAAAGCGACAATGGTCCTACATGGAAGAAACCAGTAAGTCAGAAAAGAAAAATAAATAAATAAATAAATAAATAAAATAAAATAAAATAAAATCTTTTACCAGGAAAGAGATAACTGAATATCAAAAAACACTTATTTTGTCTACATAGGCTTTTTTTTAAATAAATTTAAATGTGTTACTAATGGATAAGAATTTCTCGCTTTAAACAAATTTTTGTTTACTTTTAAACCAGAGCTTCTGTGTTCTTGGAGCCAGGTGGGGAAAAGATGTGAAAAGTGTTTAACCTGTGCCTTAATGATGCAAAATGAAAGCATGCTGTGTTCCGATCTCATGGAAAATCTCTAGTGATACAACAAAATTTCCAGTCTGCTTGATTTTGCTTTGTAATCTGTAGACATCAGATGTGCACTACATTTTAGAAGAGCCATTTTTTTTTTTAATTGAATAGGTAAGCCAGACTGTGTTTTTAGGTGTGGTAAGTAAAATGTGGAAGATCTGAACATTATTTAAATCAAGGAGTTCAAGTAATTATAAAGCCATTTTGTGGTACAGATGAACAATGAGAAAACTAAAATCTCTGGGTGAAATTAGAAAGGGAGAGAACTTAAAAACAAAACAAAAAAATTTCATGAGAGGTTTTAGATTGTCCAGATAACTAGTAAAGATATCAAGCAGGAGAGAGTGGTATAAGTGAACACGTCAGAAAACAAAAGAGTAGTGGTCACTGCTGACAGTTGCTAATATCCAGGACTTCATGATGACTGACCACAATTTCCTTTTTAGCAGAGAAACATTGTGTCTTATGGAAAGTAATAATAAACATGGGATTCTTGGAGAAAATTGCATATCTATTTGGTCAAAGAAATGGACATAGTGTTCCATCAAAAGTGGAGAAATAGGGAAATTTAATATATCAGAAACCTCAGAAACCATGATGCCAGAGTGCTAGGTACAATGTCTATAGCATTTTTGATAGCTTGAGTTCAGACCCCTGCTCTGCCCTAAATTGATTCCTTGCTTTCTGTGTCCTTCCTTGCAGCAGACCCCTGGGCTCATCCTCCTTCTTTCTCTTTTAGTGATGTTTGACACAACACTCATACCACTATTCTAATTCTTACTACTGCTGAAAAAGAAAAAATGCATGCATAATTTTGTTTAAATTTTAGCTAACTGCTGTTTTAGAAAACCTCTGCTCTTATTTCTGAGTCAGTTGCTCTTCAATTCTTGTCCCTCTCCATTTAGTCCCCTACACCCTCCCCAAACACTGATACATACATAACTATTCAAACCCTTTCTTCTGATGCCACCTTAACAAAACTTATGAAGTTATTCCTTCAGTAATTTGACTCTTTGAAGACTAAGGGTGTAATAGAGGCAAAATGACACAAAACTTTAATCTCAGGTGGCTATTTTCCATGAGTTAGGATATGCCAACCTTGTTCAACCTTTTGAAGATGCTGGCTTAATAGTAGCTAACACTTAGTAAGGTTCTTACTAAATGTCATGCACTATAAACTAATTTTTATAGCATCCTTGTCAAGTTCAGCTCAGTTCAGTTGTGTCCGTTTCTTTGTGACCCCATGGACTGCAGGAAACCGGCCTCCCTATCCATCACCAGATCCCGGGTTTTACTCAAACTCATGTCCATTGAGTTGGTGATGCCATCCAACCATCTCATCCTCTGTCATCCCTTCTCCCACCTTCTGTCTTTCCCAGCATCAAGGTCTTTTCAAATGAGTCAGCCCTTCACATCAGGTGGTCAAAGTATTGAAGTTTCTGCTTCTACATCAGTCCTTCCAAGAATATTCAGGACTGATTTCCTTTAGGATGAATTGGTTGGACCTCCTTGCAGTCCAAGGGACTCTCAAGAGTCTTCTCCAACACCATAGTTCAAAAGATAAATTCTTCAGCACTCAGCTTTCTTTACAATCCAACTTTCATGTCCAAACATAACTACTGGAAAAACCATAGCTTTGACTAGATGGACCTTTGTTGGCAAAGTAATGTCTCTGCTTTTTAACATGCTGCCTAGGTTGGTCATAATTTTTCTACCAAGGAGTAAGTGTCTTTTAATGTCATGGCTGCAGTCACCATCTGCAGTGATTTTGGAGCCCTCCCAAAATAAAGTCTGTCACTGTTTCCACTGTTTCCCCATCTATTTGTCATGAAGTGATGGGACCAGATGCCATGATCTTAGTTTTCTGAATGTTGAGCTTTAAGTCAACATTTTCACTCTCCTCTTTCACTTTCATCAAGAGGCTCTTTAGTTCTTCTTCACTTTCTGACATTAGAGTGGTGTCCTCTGCGTATCTGAGGCTATTGATACTTCTCCCTGCATGCTTGATTCCAACTTGTAATACTTTCAGCCTGGCGTTTCTCATGATACACTCTGGATACAAGTTAAATAAGCAGGGTGACAATATACAACCTTGTCGTACTCCATTCCCAGTTTGGAACCAGTCTATTGTTTCATATCCCATTCTAACTGTTGCTTCTTGACTTGCATACAGATTTTTCAGGAGGCAGGTCAGGTGATCTGTTATTCCCATCTCTTTAAGGATTTTCCAGTTTGTTGTGATCCACACAGTCAAAGGCTTTGGCATAGGCAATAAAGCAGAAATAAATGTTGTTCTGGAGGTAGATGTTTTCCTGGAACTCTTGCTTTTTCAATGATCCAACGGATGTTAGCAATTTGATCTCTGGTTCCTCCGCCTTTTCAAAATCCAACTTGAACATCTGGACGTTCATGTTTTAGGAACTGTTGAAGCCTGGCTTGGAGAATTTTGAGCATTACTTTGTTAGCGTGTGAGATGAGTGCAATTGTGTGATAGTTTGAGCATTCTTTGCCATTGCCTTTCTTTGGGGTTGGAATGAAAACTGACGTTGTCCTGTCTTTGTCCACTACTGAGTTTTCCACATTTGCTGGCATATTGACAGTAGCACTTTCACAGCATCATCTTTTAGGATTTGAAACAGCCCAATTGGATTTTCATCTCCTCCACTAGCTTTGTTCATAGTGATGCTTCCTAAGACCCACTTGACTTCACATTCCAGGATGCTTGACTCTAGGTGAGTGAAAATACCGTCGTGATTATCTGGGTCATGAAGATCTTTTTTGTATAGTTCTTCTGTGCCTTCTTGCCACCTCTTCTTAATATCTTCTGCTTCTTTTAGGTCCATACCATTTCTGTCCTTTATTGATCTCACCTTTGCATGAAATATTCCCTTGGTATCTCTAATTTTCTTGAAGAGATCTCTAGTCTTTCCCATTCTATTGTTCTCTATTTTCTTGCATTGATCACTGAAAAAGGCTTTCTTATCTCTCCTTGCTATTCTTTGGAACTCTACATTCAAATATATAGCTTCTATTATTAATGCCCTTTTTACTCATGAGGAAACTGATGAATAGAAATTTAAGTCACATGATGAAGGTAAGATTTCAACCCAGGGACATGGATTTAGTGTTCTTTATATATAAGAACAGTGTGCTGCAGTCTATGGGGTCACAAAGAGTCAGATACAGCTGAGTGATTGAACTGAACTGAATGATGAATATATATATATATATATATATATATATATATATATATATATATATATATATATTACTTTTTACCAGTATACTGTATTAACAAATAGAGCAAAGATACTTAGAAAACTGAAATCAAATGTAGATAGAAACTACATAAATCAAAGAGAGAAATGAGGATAGATCAACTTTGGTAAGAGAGTTAAGATGGTTATATCAGAAACACAAATAGAATGACAGGGACATTCCATTTACCCAAGAATTACCCAAGCATATAACCATTCCATATACCCAAGCATTAATGTATTATAAAGTATTTTCTGTGGTCAAAATTAGAGCAGTAGTGAAGAAAGAAAACTTTAAGTGATTTATTTCACTAGCATGTTTTTCTAGTTTTTCTATCACTAAGAAGTCAGTTTGAATTACAGCAAAAAAAAAAAAAAAAAAAAAAAAGCACCACCACCACCAAAATCACAACATAAATACATATATGGAAGATATTGTCTCATAACAAAATTTAAAGGGATTATCCATACAATACACAAATAATGGATATTGTGCAGAATTTTAATGACTTTTGCTTTGTAGTTATGGATAACAAACTATGATTAGTTTAATTATGACTGTTATTGGAAATAAACCATGGACATGCTTGATTTATATATTACTTATTTGCTTTCCGAAGAGAAACACAAACTCCAAAGACAACTTAAGTATAAGTATATACAAAAGTACTTTATTTGGATTATATTTTCTAAGCAATTCATTTTGAATTCTGAATTTTGTTATCATATTTTTATGAATATCACACCTCTCCCTGGTCCAACTAAAACCTAATTTTTTCCTAAGGTAGTGCCTGCTTTTTTTTTAGACTATAAAAAAGAAAAAAAGTAAGTCAATATTTAAATAAACATGGAAAATTATAGGCTTCAGAAAGCAAACTATTTGCCTTGATTTTTACTAACTGCAAATAATAAGTCTAAAAGCAGCATAAATGTGCTCATTTTTTATACAAAGTTTCATGCCCTTATTCACAAGATAATTGAAAAATCAGGAGGGAGCTTGTGAATTCTTTACTGACAAATATTATATTAATGCAAAACCAAAATTAGTAGTTTTCTTTCTGAGAAATGATAAATTGCTCTGAGTTCATTAGTTCTATCTTAGCAAGTGGTAGTAAAAATGTAGTTGTTATCATCTGTACAATCTTTTTAGTTAGAAGATTTCATGTCTAACAAGAATAATTGTTGGTTTTCTGCTGACTTTGCCATGTCCTTGATTGAGAAAAAGCTAAGTTTTGCTACATTATATTACTTTCTGTGTTTTCTTAAAATATTACATTGCCACCTTGTTTAGAAAGTAATCAAACTATTGCTTCTTGTTGATTGCAATTATACTTAATCAAGTGACCAAGTCTTTATTGATAATTCTTTTGATTTTTTTTCCCCAAGGTCAAACTCTAAATTAAAAAATATATATATCGTTTACTCTTAAAATTCTTTGAATTATCCCAGAGGTCCTTTGAGGCAATTTCAAAGAATTATTTTCTCAGTGTATAAAGAGAAGTATGCTAAATTATTTGATTTGCTTTGATTCTTCATATTTCTCAATTAAATCCAACACAATTGTGATCCCTTCATGAGAAGAGTTTTCACATCAAAGAACAGTTCTGTAAAATACTTTAGCATAAATGTTTCAGGGATTGTGCACTTGGCAAATTGGCAAATTGCCAAAATTTATGTCTTCAGTATAAAGAAAAACTTATCTTAAAGTAAGGTTTAATCAAATTGGTACACAATAACTATTACTATTCAAAAGAAAGTTTTACTATCCTACATTCAAATATTGTTAGATACTATAAGAATTAACCAGTCAATCCTAAAGGAAATCAGTCCTGAATATTCATTGGAAGGACTGATGCTGAAGCTGAAACTCCAATACTATGGCCACCTGATGCAAAGAACAAACTTATTGGAAAACACTGTGATGCTGGAAAAGATTGAAGATGGGAAGAGAAGGGCACAACAGAGGATGAGATGGTTGGATGGCAACACCGACGTGATGGACATGAGTTTGAGTAGGCTCTGCGGACTGGTGATGGACAGGGAAGCCTGGTGTGCTGCAGTCCATGGGGTCACAAAGAGTCAGATACAGCTGAGTGATTGAACTGAACTGAATGATGAAAATTAACCACAGTCCGATCACTTCACAATATATTTATGCATTGAGTCATCACGCTGTACACTTTAATGAAACTCAAAATTATATTTCAATTATTTGTCAATAAAGCTGGGAAAACAAAGGAAAGAAAAACAGAGAGAAACAAATAACAAACTAATTAAACACAACCATCTAGCCAAATTACTAAACAAGATGTTTCCACTTTCTTCTAATGATTACCTGAAGGCTTAGCTGTACAAACTACAGGCTAAATTTTTGTGTTTTCAACAGAGAAAAACAGTCTTGAACCTCATGGAAAAAGTGATACCAGGTAATTTCAATTAATGCTACTTCGAGAAATTGATTTATTAGCATTGGTTTGAGAGCTTAAAACTGGCATCGCTGAGACAACTCTTAATGAGTATACTTACAAACAAAATCAAGAGCTCCATTTCAGAAGCATGCAACGATGTGAAAGCTGATTGGTGAACCTGACTTAAAGGAGTAAGGATCATTTATTAATGAAATTTAGCTGCAGTTGTTAGAATAGTTTTGGTATTTCTTTATATTTTAAATTTTCACATTTATATGAGTATTTCAATCTTTCTTCATACTTTATCCTTAACCCTCAAGGTAGTGGGCAATCATTTTACAAATAGAAATAAAGCATTTTTTAATGGAATTTAATTGCCATAAAAATTCAGAATTTAAAGTCAAATAGTTTTAATAAATCAAGTAAGTTTTCATGGCAATATAGTTATTTGAACAGGGAAAATAAGAAACGTGTAGTGTGCATTTGTGTAACAAAGCCTATTCCATTTGGTATGACATTTTGAGAAGTGTTCATTTACTTGTAATTATGAAAAACAAGCTCATCATCAAGTCAAAAATCATTTCAGGAAAAGTTGAGTAGATATGTCTGAATTGTACATTCAAGGAGGGTTTGTACATTTAATGGGCACCATTTGCTGCATCTAGGTAAATAGTCAGGGCAATATATAATAAAATGAGCATTTTGTCATCAGGAATAATTTTAGGACATTTTTATGATCAGAATTGGGGAACTGTTATTTAAAAATGAACCAAAATTTGGATTTAAGGTATGAGAATTTTCAAGGTATCCCATGATACGTTGAAACACAGTATTAAACTTTTCAGGGAACCCCATGATCATTGTTAAAAGCCTACTCATTTATTATTTTATTTTTGGAAGGGGTGGAGAATGTTCTATGGTTGAAATTGATATTTCCTATTAATTAACAGCACAGAATCTGTGACTATCTGTGAATTTACATGCCAACTGAAAGACATAGAAAGGTGTAGGTACAGATAATTTCTGTCCCTTTAAAAAGATAGCCCCAAGATTTTAGTTAGCAAAGTAATGCTCAAAATTCTCCAAACTAGGCTTCAACAGTACATGAACTGAGAGTTTTCAGATGTTCAAGCTGGATTTAGAAAAGGCAGAGGAAGCAGAGATCAAATTGCCAATATCCATCATAGAAAAAACAAGAGAATCCCAGAAAAACACCTTCTTCTGCTTCATTGACTATGCTAAAGTCTTTGTGTGGATCACAAGAAACTATGGAAAATTCTTAAAGAGGTGGGAATACCAGACCACCTTACCAGCCTCCTGAGAAATCTGTATGCAGGTCAAGAAGCAACAGTTAATACCAGACACAGAACAACAGACTGTGTTCATCTGTTGGGTACGTCAAGGCTGTGTATTGTCACCCTGCTTATTTAGCTTATATACAAAGTACATCACGCAAAATATCAGAATGGATGAAACACAACCTGGAATCAAGAATGCCAGGAGAAATATCAATAACTGTAGATATACTGATGATGCCATCGTTATGGCAGAAAATGAAAGGGAACAAAAGAGCCTCTTGATGAAAGTGAAAGAGGGGAATGAAAAACCTGGCTTAAAACTCAACATTCATCGGATTGCGAGGAGTCAGACATGCCTTGGCGACTGAACAACAATAACAAGGGTTTTAGATGTATTGCTCTGTAGGATGTTACCAACAATTTTTTATGTAACAATAATCTCTTTCTAATATTTGTTTATAAAAGTATACATTGTCTGATCTTTCAAATTTCTTTCAAATTGTTACCAATGAGCTGAAAAAATACTTGGGATATATTTTTCCTATGTTCCTACAATACTCATGCTTTTAACTTTTTGGAAAATGTACTTTGACAAGTCTAACTCTTTAGGACTTACCATTCAGTGATAAGTATATTTTTATTGAATATAGTCTTTTATAAAAAATTGTTTGACTGATATGTCATGCATTCCCAGGGCTGTCAGACCCCTTTGAAGAGTCAGAAATCTCCCTGGTTTTTTTTTTTGTTTGTTTGTTTGTTTTATAATCATTTACTTAGATTACATGCCAGTTTCTTTTAAGACAATTAACAAAAATAAAAACAGAATATGTTTTATTAAAAAAACATTCATCAAGCAAGACAATTAATATCTACAAAACTTAACTGTATAATTTTCCTATTGCTGCTATAACAAATTTCCACACACCCTAATGGCTTAAAGAACTTCCCTGGTGGTTCAGATGATAAAGGATCTGCCTGCAATGCAGGAAACCCAGACTCAATACCTGGGTCAGGAAGATCCCCTGGAGAAAGGAATGGCTACCTATTCCAGTAACTTTGCCTAGAGAATTCCAGGAACAGAGAAACCTGGTGGTCTACAATCCATGGGGTCATGAAGAGTTGGGCTTGCCTGAGTGACTAACACTTTCTCTAATGGCTAAAAACAATACAAATTTATTATCTTGCAGTCTAGTAGATCAGAAGTTCACCATGGGTCTCACTGAGTTAAAATTAAGTATCTTCAGGGCTGAGTTTCTCTGGGGGCACTGGAGGAAAACCCAGCTTCTGACCCTTACAAGCTTTTAGAGGTAACACACATGCTTTGATTCATGGTTCTTTTCCTCCATTTTTAAAGTCATCTTCTCACACTGCATCACTTCTCACATTGTACTTCTTGCTTCCAACTTTAAGGACTCTTCTGATAACACAAATCTACCTGGATAATCCAAGATAATCTTCTTGTTTTAATTTCAACGTTACTTCCATCTGTTATGGTAATTCCCCTTTCTATGTAATATAACATATTCACAAATTCTTGAAATTAAGATGTAGGCATCTCTGGAGGAGAGAGGAATGAGACTGAATAATTCACCAATGCAAAATAAAGGTGCCTTAGAAGTGTATTCCTTGGTAAAGCCAAGAATATTGATTGATTCACTCATTCTTATAATAATTCACTCAGAGACAATGTGTTATAGTAGAAAAAGCTGGGATATAGGGATCACAAAGAAAAAAAGAAAACTAGAGTTTGCATGCCAATTTATTTCTCACAAGATGTGTAATGGTGGGGAATTATTTATTCTCTTTGAGATTCTCTTCTCAATTTTTTAATTAGAAAAAAATGAGAGCAATTAAATGCACCTCAGAGTGTCATTCTGAGGACTGGGTATGATAATTAATATAATGCTGTCACCAGGTGCCAGGGAAAATTAGTCGACAAAAGTCAGCTATAAGCAGTGTAGCACAGTTCCTGCTCTAAATAGACTTTTAGTTAGTGATGCTTTTTCATTAACTAAATATATTATATAATCATTTATTTTTCAAAAAATATGTTAAGCCTCTGTTATTACTATGCAGCACCAACATACACACAAAATATATAGCACAGATTATTTCTAAAATATGAATGTAACACTGTTGATATTACTGAAGAAAGCACTGATGCTTTATTGTAACTATAATTTCTCAGTTTATAGTCATAAGAAATTAGTTACAAAGACATTAACACGAATCAGTAATGTCCTATAGGAAAGTACTGAAATCTCTATTTTTTCAGACTTTTGAATTCTGTGTGAGGATAGTTTTTTATTATGTCTATTGTGAATTTTTAAAAAATGAGTTGCCATGGCATCATGCATCTCCAAATGCTTTATAACTTTAACACATCCTACCTTGTGTCCACAAATTAGCCTCAGCAAGGACTTTGCTATATTGTCAGTACTGTCTTTTAAAAACAAGCCTTAATATAACCACTGCTATTAATTTGCTTGTGGAAAAGATGACCTTACTTTACATGATAAATAAATTGCCATGATAATATATATTCAATGGTCTAAGGTTTATATGTGTATGATACATTAGGTTATCTTATTGTGAGATATAAAATTTTATTTAATTTAACAAGTTATTGCTTAAATAATTTATAATTACCATTCCGAAATTTGACATTATCATGGTTGTTCATTTTAACCACAGAGAAAAATAAATTTTGCTTTTTATCTTCATTGAAAGAAAGTTCAATGATCTCTAGCAAAACTTATATCTTTCAAAGTTGATTCCAAACTCCTGGAAAAAACAAAACATTTTATTTTGTCAAGGTGTTAAATACTTAATAAAAAGTCTTAAATATATTTTTTTAAGCAGAGTATATTTCCTAGATTATTTTATCTTTCCTAACGAGCTTACTAGATTGCACTATAGTGCAGTGTAATTCTTAGGACTTCTTTAATGGTGCAAAAATTATTTTCCTTTATCATTTATCGAGAAGTTCCCAGTCACTATTCCTCTATTGTCTCAAAGTATTTTTGATTTAGTTGGATTAAGGTTCAGTTAAATTTAGTACTAGACAAGTATTCAAAAAAAAAAAAAAAAAAAAGAAGCCCAATTTGCTCAAATAATATTTTTTGGGGCACACAGAAACTTGCTTCATATTTTTATCTCTCAATTTGCTCATTTATTATATGAAATTTCAATTCAATTTTCTTTGTTATCTATGTAAACCTGCTCTTCTCTTTAGAAAAGCTCTTCAACATCAGCTTTAGCATTCCTTGTCAAAACTTTTAGCTTCTATAAATCACAACTTTTTAGTGCAGAAGGATATCTTTAATGGGACAGGAAGTTCATTAGAAATTTTATCCCTATGGGTAGGAAACTAAGATTAACTGTGTTGCTAGGGAAGCAGTGCTAGATTTGCTTGAGATTATTTCTACACAGTTTATGTTTGGAACATTGTGATAAACAAGACACTAGTTGCATCTATTCTCAAAGATGTTAAAAAGTAAGTAACCCTTGCAATAAATGAGGACCAAGTTCTATTTTCTGTTCTCTAATTGGCAAAAGCCACTTGATTAAGAGACTCATATATGCCATATTCAGAGGTGTGATTTTTTTTCCTGACGGTTTTAAAGAGTGATTCTCAATTAAGGGCAATATTTCCCTCAGCTGGGGACATTTAACAAAGTCCAGAGACATTTTGTTCATTAAGATTGTAGGGATGGTTGTGCTACTGACATCAAGAAGATAGAAAACCCAGCCTGCTGCTAAATATCTTATGATGGAATGAAAAGGACACAACAAAGAATTATCTAGCTCAAAATGCCAATACAGCCACTTTAAGAAACTTTGATCAAAACAAATTTGAAAGTTTGATATTATCTTGTCTCTATTCTATTACACAGCTGTGATTATAATGATATATTGGAATTGACATATACAAGAGAGAGTATCAGATAAGGAGTTCAAACTAGAGACTTTAGCGGCCTGAACAAAAGATGCTATGGAGATATGGACAGTTTCAGAGATTTTGGAGTAAAGCAATTAAATATAGTTCGCAATTAATTAGGTGAGGCCAGAGAGTGAGTCAAGTGTCTCTGTGACAATAGAATAGATGGTAGTTAAAGGAGATAAAGAGATTGTAGGAGAAGCAGCAAATTTAATGAGAAGATTTTAGTAGGTCATGGATTTTGATTTGGAAAATTCAGCAGTGGCCACAGGACCCAAAAAGGTCAGTTTTCTTTCCAATCCCAATTGAACTCATTTCACACGCTATCAAAGTGATGCTCAAAATTCTCCAAACTAGGTTTCAAGAGTACATGAACCAAGAACTTCCAAACATTCAAACTGGATGTTGAAAAAGAAGAGGAACCAGAGATCAAATTGCTAGCATCTGTTGGAACATAGAAAAAGCAAAGGGATTTCAGAAAAAACATCTACTTCTGCTTCATTGACTACACTAAAACCTTTGACTGTGTGGATCACAGCAAACTGTGGAAAATTCTTCAAGAGATGAATACCAGAATACCAGACCACTTTACCTGCCTCCAGAGAAAATCATGTGCAGGTCAAGAAGCAACAGTTAATACCAGACGTGAAGCAATGAACTAGTTCCAAACTGGGAAAGGAGTATGTCAAGGTTGTATATTGTCACCCCATTTATTTCACTTATATGCAGAATGCATCATGCAAAACACCAGGGTGGCTGAAGCACAAGCTAGAATCAAGATTGCCAGGAGAAATATCAATAATCTCAGATATGCAGATGACATCACCCTTAGGCAGAAAGCAAAGAGGAACTAAAGAGCTCTTGATGAACATGAAAGAGGAGAGTGAAAAAAACTGGCTTAAAACTCAACATTCAGAAAACTAAGATCAAGGGATCCAGTTCCATCACTTCACGGCAAATAGATGGGGAAACAATGGAAAACAGTGACAGACTTTATTTTCTTGGGCTCCAAAATCACTGCAGATGGTGACTGCAACCATGAAACTAAGACACTTGTTCCTTGGAAGAAAAGCTATGACAAACCTAGGCAGCATATTAAAAAGCAGAGACATTATTTTGCCAACAAAGGTCCATCTAGGCAAAGCTATGGTTTTTCTAGTAGTCAAGTATGGATGTGAGAATTGGACCATAAAGAAGTCTGAACACTGAAGAATTGATGCTCTTGAACTGTGGTGTAGGACAAGGCTCTTGAGAGACCCTTGGAATGCAAGGAGATCAAATCAGTCAATCCTAACAAATCAACCCTGAATATTCATTGGAAGGACTGATGCTGAAGCTGAATCTCCAATACTTTGACCACCTGATGTGAAAAGCAGACTCATTAGAAAAGACCCTGATGCTGGGAAAGATTGAAGGCAGGAGGAGATGGGGACAACAGAGGATGAGTTGGTTGCATGGCATCACCTACTCAATGCACATGAGTTTGAGCAAGCTCCAGGAGATTTTGAAGGACAGGGAAGTCTGGTGTATTGCAGTCTATGGGGTTGCAAAGAAATGGACATGACTGAACTTCTGAACAACAATGGATTTGGACAGATAATCTGAGGTGTCATGAAGAAATGTACATAACTCAGTCTGATATCAACAATAATGTAATTTCTATTATATATAGCATTAAGTAGCCACTTGTAGATTACATTTATCCTACAGTAAACTTCTTTTTAATAACTAATTTCATTCTCATTACTCTTCTGAAAAAGAGTTCTTTTTTGTTTGTTTGTTTCCATTTATTTTTATTTGTTGGAGGCTAATTACTTTACAATATTGTAGTGGTTTTTGCCATACATTGACATGAATCAGTCATGGATTTACATGTGTTCCCCATCCCGATCCCCCCTCCCGCCTCCCTCTCCATCCCATCCCTCTGGGTCTTCCCAGTGCACCAGCCCTGAGCACCCGTCTCATGCATCCAACCTGGGCTGGTGATCTGTTTCACCCTTGATAGTATACATGTTTCAATGCTGTTCTCTCTGAACATCCCATCCTTGCCTTCTACCACAGAGTCTATTATACAGAGTGAAGTAAGCCAGAAAGATAAAGACCAATACAGTATACTAACACATATTTATAGAATTTAAAAAGAAGGTAACGACAACCCTATAAACAGAAAAAGAGACACAGATGTACAGAAGAGTTCTTCTAAGGGGTTTTAAGGATGTCTGTTCTCCAAAAACCCAACTCATATCATTTAAATTGAGAAATGAACAAACAAGTGCATGAAGGTTTTATACATTTTAAATCATTTGAAGAAGTTTGTGACACTTGCCTCTCCCTATGTAGTTTTCTCCCATGTACTTTCCCAGTTTTTTTTTATTTAATTGGTGGATAATTGCCATACAATATCATGCTGATTTCTGCCATACATCAACAGGAATCAGCCACAGGTATACATATGTCCCCTCCCTCTTGGACCTCCCTCCCATTGCCCACCTCATCCCACCCTCCAGGTTGTCACAGAGCACTGGGTTGAGCTCCTGGTGTCATACAGTAAATTCCCACTGGTTACCTATTTTATGTAGGGTAACGTGTATGCTGCTTTCTCCATTCATCCCACCCTCTCCTTTCCCGACTGTCCACAAGTGTATTCTCTATGTCTGCGTCTCCACTGCTGTCCTGCAAATAGGTTCATCTGTACTATCTTTCTAGACTCCATACACTTGTCTTGATACACAAATTTGTCTTTCTCTTTCTGACTTACTTCACTCTGTACAGTACGCTCTAGGTTTATCCACCTCATTAGGACTGACTCAAATGTGTTCTTTGTTATAGCTGAATAATATTCCATTGTACATGTATATACCATATCTTCTTTATCCAGTCACCTGTTGATGGACATCTAAGTTGCTTCCATGTCCTACCTACTGTAAAAAAAGTTCTGCAATGAACATTGGGGTACATGCATCTCTTTCAATTATGGTTTTCTCAGGGTATGTATCCAGTAGAGGGATTGTTGTGTCATATGGTAATTCCATTTCTAATTTTTAAAGGAATCTTCATACTGTTTTCCATAGGGGTTATATAAATTTACCTTCCCACAACAGTGTAAGTGGGTTCCTTTTTCTCCACAACCTCTCTAGCATTTATTGTTTGTAGATTTTTTTAATGAGGGCCATTCTGACTGGTGTGAGATGATACCTCATTGTAGTTTTGATTTGCATTTCTCTAATAATGAGTGATAATGAGCATCTTTTCATGCATTTCTTGGCCATCTTATGTCTTCTTTGGAGAAATGTCTATTTAGGCCTTCTGCCCATTATTTTATTGGGTTGTTTGTTTTTCTGTTATTGAATTGATTGAGCTGCTTATATTTTTGGAGACTAATCCTTTGTCAGTTGTTTCATTTGCAATGATTTTCTCCCATCCTGAGTGTTGACTTTTAATCTTATTTATTATTTCCTTTGCTATACAACAGCTTTTAAGTTTGATTAAGTCCCATTTGTTTATTTTTTGCTTATTTTCCAGAGTTTTTTTTAAAGGTAAATTTCAAATAATCCTCAAATGTTTAAAATTCAACATAAGTCACAAGTATAGTAGATACTTTGTTTATATCCTACATCTAGTAACCTCGAATGATAAGATCTTATATGACTTATAGTATGTTGCCAGTTTATTTCAGTTTACCTTTAAGATATCTCAGTATTTTCATTGGATAATGGGCTCAGCTGCAAGAATGACAGAATTCAGCAATGAACAAAGAGAAGATTTCATTCTTAACTTCATTCCTTTTGGATGTTCTATTTTCCTCGGTAATAAATTGTGTATAAATTTACTTGCCAAGTAACCTTAACATGGTTGTTTGGAGGATGAAAATTGTCTCATTGACATATTGGAGATGCTTATAAACTCTAGTATAATGTTCATAGGTAAAGGTTGATGATTCTGAGTTCCACCTTTGTTCATCGATCTTTTATTTTATAGTAAATCTCCTTGAAATAAAGACAATGACACTTGAATAATCTTCATAAATCACTAGCTGAATATCCATAAAAGTATCATATATTCAATTTGCATTTCATGGATGGAGGAATAAATTACACAAGTTTCTCATGTTTATTAAATCAGAGTAGTGAATCAAAAATTTCAAATGAACTCTTCATTTTCCCGTAGATATGTCACAGAGGTAGGAATAGAGCCAGGCAAGTAAAGTGAGTGAGACAGTTGCCTTGGGCAAAAAGTTTAATGAGATACTAAATTCTCATTAATCAATATCTTAATGCAACATTTTTTAAAGTAAAAATTAATATGAAATATCCATAATTAATAAAACATCAAAATTTTAAATAAAGATATACATTGAATTTTCCAATCAAATTTTGCCTTGGGGTACTGTATGCCTCTGCATGGCACTGAAAGTGTGGTTTGGCATATTGGATTCTGGAGTTGTGAAGCTTGGGCAAAAATTCCTACACATACTTATGGTATAGTAAGCACATGACTTCACCTCTGTAAGTTCAGATTTTTCTCACCTATAATATGTTTGCAACATTATTGCTTCCTTTATAGGTTTTATGACAGGATGAAGAGACAAATGTACCTGGCACGTTTTGTGGCAGCTTATAAACGTTCTATACATGACATAGTTTTCAGGTCTTATTTATAGTTATAGTTCAAAAGAACATTACATATATATAAATGAAGCACACATCACATCTATCACACAATTTTGGAAATGTTTCAAAATAGGAAAATTAGTGAAAAGCCTATATGGGATTTTAGGTTAAATGCTGGATGATTTTAAGGAGAATCATAAAGGGAAATTAATTGTTTGAGATGGTCAATTTGACCAAATATCTTTGAATTGGGAATCACAGAGAAGAAGGAACCTAGATGTAAATCTTAGTAAGTGCATTGTTAAACTTGACAAATAAGATATTATTTGTTTTGTATGTCCATCTTCTAGGGACAGTTATTTCCTAGAGCAAGTTGATGCTATTTTTTAAGTTATTAGCAATGTTTGAGAAGCATGAGGCATTATGTTACCTTCATTTTTCTTTCTCTCTCTCTTTGTACACACTTACATGTGAAAGTGTTTATCAATATATTATATAGACAGATAACAAATAGACAAAATATTTTCAGCTGAACTGTAAATTAAATTAAATTTGGTAGTTGCTAAAATGAATCCTGCTTGAGTTTGACATTAGTCTAAACTCATCACTGCAATGCAGGGGATTCTGCTGGCAGTTATGCTCCAATCCTGTTTGGATTAGGTCTTCCTTTTCATAGGATGCTGTCTTTTCAGATAAGGTGACATTTATTCTACCTTATTATTTTAATCTAAGCTCAGTTCACTTCAATCTGTGATAATTTAGATCTTTTTAATTTATTAAGAAATAGGTTTCTGTTTTTTTATGAAAACTTCTTTTTTCCATTTATTTTTATTAGTTGGAGGCTAATTACAATATTGTAGTGGTTTTTGCCATACATTGACATGAATCAGCCATGGATTTACATGTATTCCCCATCCCGTTTCCCCCCTCCCACTTCCCTCTCTATCCGATCCCTCTGGGTCTTCCCAGTGCACCAGGCCCGAGTACTTGTCTCATGCATCCAACCTGGGCTGGTGATCTGTTTCACCCTAGATAATATACATGTTTCGATGCTGTTCTCTAGAAACATCCCACCCTCGCCTTCTCCCACAGAGTCCAAAAGTCTGTTCTGTACTTTTGTGCCTCTTTTTCTGTTTTGAATATAGGGTTATCATTACCATCTTTCTAAATTCCATATATATGTGTTAGTATACTGTAATGATCTTTATCTTTCTGGCTTACTTCACTCTGTATAATGGGCTCCAGTTTCATCCATCTCATTAGAACTGATTCATATGAATTATTTTTAATGGCTAAGTAATATTCCATGGTGTATATGTACCACCACTTCCTTATCTATTCGTCTGCTGATGGGCATCTAGGTTGCTTCCAAGTCCTAGCTATTATAAACAGTGCTGCGATGAACATTGGGGTGCACGTGTCTCTTTCAGATCTGGTTTCCTCAGTGTGTATGCCCAGAAGTGAGATTGCTGCGTCATATGGCAGTTCTATTTCCAGTTTTTAAAGAAATCTCCACACTGTTTTCCATAGTGGCTGTACCAGTTTGCATTCCCACCAACAGTGTAAGAGGGTTCCCTTTTCTCCACACCCTCTCCAGCATTTATTACTTGTAGACTTTTGGATAGCAGCCATCCTGACTGGTGTGTAATGGTACCTCATTGTGGTTTTGATTTGCATTTCTCTGATGATGAGTGATGTTGAGCATCTTTTACATAAACAAACAATTGGCTGCCTTTGAAACACTGAGTGGTTTAGAGTCAGTGCTGAATGATTCTGTATGTGCTTTTTGTGGTTAACGAGTATATTTTTAGAACAGTACTGCTAAATGGTATTTTACTGTGTTCTCTCAAGGCATATTTTTTAAACCAAAGTTAGTAGACTATTTATTTTTGTTTCTCTCTCTCTTTTTTTTTTCTTTTAAAAATACTGACAACCATCTTACCAAAACAGCAAAGCAAGTGGCAGTAGAAAAGATAGATTGTAAGGAAGCTTGAGATCTATGAGACCAAATTTGGATTTCTCTAAAATTCTATATTCTACAGGAACTAATAAATGTCTTAGTTCCAGCAACCCAGTGTTGCTGCCCACTGAGTTATAGAATTAGGAGGTTAAAAGATAATACTATTTGTGCTATTGTATGCACTTACTTCAATATATTTATATTTTAATGACTTATAATTGCTTACTGAAACTACAATAAAGAAAATAAATAATATAAATCAAGTTATATTATATTATCACAGATTTGAGTTTTTTTTTAAGACAAGATACAGTTCATTTTTATCTTTTTGGTTAATTGTCAATATCTGAAAGACAAAATAAAATGTTCATACATTACAGTGATTTTTCTTGTGATTGCAATTAACATTCCCATAATTGGTAATTATAGGTGCCTGGAGATGCATAGCTTTTCATCAGACTATATAATATAACCATAGAAAAAAGGGAGAAATATATCTCACAATATCACTCAAAGTAACAGCAATTAAACAAATCAAAATAAAATGTTCTTTTATTTCTGACTCTCCTGTATGCAGTCATGCTTAGAAAAATGGTACTATGTTGATAACAGGAAAGTAGACACATAAAGAACTTGTAAGAGAGATGAATTTTTTACAGTGGTACATATACATGACACTGACCAAATCATATACATAAAGCACAATACTTAGATGCTAGAACATTGATAGTGTTTCCCAGACTACTTTTCTAGTTGAACATTAATAATAAGAACTAATTGTATTATATATAGAAAGTGATTTCAATTGTTAAAAGAGGAGCATTCCCGAGAGCATTTGAAATATTTCCTAGTGCAACACAGTTTGTATCTTCAGTTCCTACAATTATTGATTTGTACTCTTTCTGGTGGTAAAAGACAAACATTTCTTTCTCATGTTGAAGTAATGAGAATATATTATAGCACTAAGGAGAAAAACAATGAAGGAAAGGAAAAGAAGGAACAAGGAGAAAAACTATGTGAGAGGAAAGGAGAGAGTAAAACGCAAATAGTGCTCAAGTTACTTATTATCTAATTATATTGTTTATAGGGCATAAGCTTCATATAATGAACAATATCTAGACTCTAGAACTATAGTGCATATAAAGTAGGCATAGAGTGCATAAAAATAAATAATGTGTGTATCATTAAGACAAGAGGCCTTGAAATATTTTTCTCACTTTTTTGGTCTTTTCATATGACATTAAAAATTTTCACATAACTCACCAAATTTTATTAAACAGCTATTTTTGTTTCATTATCAAGGAAGAGACAATCCCTGTATGTATTTCCTTTGTTTCCAGTTTTAGTGAGATGTAAGTGCCATAGCACTGTATAAGTTTAGGTTCTAAAGCATAATTGTTTGACTTATACACATCATCAATGATAATCACAGCAAGTGTTTTACATATGCTTTTAACATATGAAAATTAACAGTTAAGGACAGCAAATAACCACCAGTTAATAATTGGTATTTATTGAACCCCTGCTAGGTGATTGACACTGGGTTAATCATTACATGTGTGAATCTCAGTTTTCTATAAAACTAAGCTGTTGTGCTCTGAAAGATCAAAGTTTTATATTTCTGACTTTTGAAATATCCTGCATGGGACTTCTTTGGTTGTCCAGTGGGTAAGACTCTTTGCTTTCACAGCAAGAGACAAGGGTTTGAACCCTGCTCAGGCAATTAAGATACTGTGTGCTGAACATCACGGCCAAAAAGAATTACGTATAATAAAATATTCTATTTTCCTACTAATGCCAATTCTAAACATTTAGAAAAATCAGTGTCTTACACACTACCTTCCTTCAAGGAAGCAGTCATATAGAGGTTAAATAGTATAAACCAATCTCAATTTTACCACAAAAGGCTGAAACAAATTTTAATTTGATCCAAAAATGCCTGAACAATATTGAGCATAT